>NW_027069620.1:1026794-1126794 GCF_002906115.3 Quercus suber | reverse complement strand
TTTTTCAACCATAGTTTTAAAGCATTTAAAAGAGTTTAAAGCCTCTGACTTCTTTACCAAGAAATACACCCATGCTTTTCTACTATAATCATCAATGAATATTAAAATGTACATCTTGTTGCTGTTAGATGTAGGAGTGATCGGACCACAAATATCTGCATGAATAAGTTCCGACTTCTGAGGTGCTCTCCAAGTACTCTTCTTTGAAATAGGGTCACGGTGTTGCTTCCCGTTAATGCAATCAGTGCATGTCACACTTGAGGCAGTGAGTTGAAGAAGTCCACGTACCATGTTCTTGTACAGCAAGGTTATCAAACCCTTGTAACTCAAATGCCCTTCAATGCCAAATATGAAACAAGTTTTGAGTTCTTGTGTGAAGGCACTGATCAAATTGTACTTAAGAGGGAGCTTGAGACTGAGGCAGCAAGATAAACATCCAATTGGCACTCATGTTGGTTTGAATTATCAAACCCTTCTCTGGATGAAATATCTTGCACACCCCTTCCTTGATCAAAATAGCCAAGCCTCTCTCTTGCAACTGTCCTATGCTCAAGAGATTATTTCTCAACTCTGGAGTATAGTATACCTTAGCAACAACATGATTGACTCCATTCAGCAGCAGCTTCACACTTCCCTTTCCCATCACATCCATCTTAGTGTTGTTCCCCAATTTTACCGAATGTCGAAATTTTTCATCGAGTTCATTGAACATAGTTCGATTGCCGCTCATGTGATTAGAACAGCCTGAACCAAGGAACCATGCATCTTCTCTTCTGGCCTTATACAACTCCACATACGACATCAAAAGCATTTCTTCTTCCTTATCAAGCTCTGCATAATTTTCTTCTTTGTTCCAAGAAGGACATTCATACTAAAAATGTCCAAGTTGATGGCATCGGTAACACTCTACAATTGCCTTGTTGAAGTCTGCTCGACCTTTTCCTCTTCCTCTTCCTGTGTAGGTACCAAGACCACGACCTCTTCCCCCTTCAGATGTCATTTTCACAGCCTGTTCCTCACTATTTTGTCTCTAAAACTTTTCTTCAGATGTCACTTTCAAAGCCTGTTTCTCACCATTTCATCTCTGAAACTTCTGTTCATGCACTATTAATGAGCTTTGTAACTCATCACTGACTTGGTGTTTTGGGATAAAAATCTTATTGATATTGACAAGGAGTAAAAACTATTAATGTTAGTGGATCCAATGTCTTTTGAGGATGATGAGGAAGCTAATAATGCTAGCTAGAAAATTAGAAATGGTATATAGAGACATGTGAGTTTAAAATAGGTTTTTTTTTTTTTTGGTTAAATTTTGTGCTTTTATGTGAGTCCAAGAAATTGTTAGACTTGTCTTTAACCCATAATTATTGGGCTACTTAATTGATCACAATAAAATAACATGCCAATAAGGGTTTTTTTCCCCCTACAAAATTTTGGACCACGGACTTGACACTTCACTTTTGTATTTGTAAAAAAAAAAAAAAAAAAAAAAAAAAAAATTGATGGAGCCAGGATCTAACTTGAGGGGGGGGGGGGGAAATTACATTTGACAAGAACATTTATACACGTGCAAGCAAACATATACATATAGTATTTGAGATCAATTTGCAAAATAATAATTCACTCATGTGTATGCTAAGCCGTATTTAAATACAAGAAAATTCCCAATAAAATAATATATTCATTATATTATATTTATCTATTGAGGAATTTATTTACATGAATAATCCTTTTAAAATTTTAATTATATAAAAAAAGAAGAAGTTATAACTCTACTTACGAATTGAACGATTTTTAGTTGTTAGATAGACATAAAGTTTAACTTAGGTAAATTTCTATTATTTTTGTAAAGCTACATGTTAGAGCATCCACAGCAGTGGTGCTAAATAGCTATTTTGCTATTTTTAGGACCATCAAACACCAAAATGTGCCTTACATAGTGGAGCCAAATCTATATTTTTTGGCTCCACAACTGCAGTGTACAGCTATTTTTGGCTGTGCATTGTAGCTGAAAGGTAATAAAAAAAAAAAAAAATTTATGCGTTCACATTGCTTTTTATTATTTTACTATTTTTTCTCTGTGTCTCTCTCCACACTCTCTCTCCATTTGCTTCTCTCTTCCTCCACGCCGATCTGCATGAGCCCAGCTGCCACAAACCCATCGTTGCTGACCCATGCTTCGCCATTGACCACGCTCATTGCATTAACCCACTCCACTCCTCCACTCCTCACTGGCCCAACTCCCTTGCCCCACGCCACCAAATTAACCCAATGATCTGGTGAGTAATCCACACCACATCACCTTCGCTATAAACAAAAACAATCCACAACACATAAACCTGCGCATCCACAACCACCACAGAACACAAACTACAAACCTATGGCAGTTATGTTAAAGTAGAGAGAAAGATCACAAACCCATGACACAACCCACAAACCTGTGCTGGCGAGGAAGGCGAGAGCTTCGACAAGTTCATCTCCAGCCACGGCACAACCCACAAATCCGCGCCGGCACAACCCACAACCCACTGGATCCTCGAGAGCTTCGACGAGTTCATCTCCAGCGTCGACGAGGAAGGTTTTGGGATGGTGATGGGTGGGAATGAGAGAGTGGTGACGAGACTTGCTGGGAAACAAAGGGAGAGAAGTGATAGAGGAGAGAAGTGAAAAGTGAGAGTGAGAAGTGAGAGTGGAGAGTGGAGAGGCACGACATAGAGATATAGAGAGAAGGAAAGAAATTAATAAAATAATGTAGTAGATATATTATTTTATTGTGTTGAAAACGAAAATAGATCTACTGATGTTGGATGTTTTGTAAAGTGAATAGGTAACATAGATAAAATAGCTTTTTATGGTACCAAATAGCTAAAAAAATAGCACCACTGCTATGAATGCTCTTATAGGTCTATTTATTTTAGCTTAACATGCAAACTTATTTTTGAAAAACCATCCTATTTATTAACCATTAATTTATACTACAATACAAGAAATGCATTTAAAAAGTTACCAAAGAAAGGGAGTAGAAAAATCAAACAATATGAGATCATAAGTTAGACACGCATCAAGGTATCTGTTTGTTTGTCTTTTATTTATTTATTATTTATTTATAATTTTTATAATAAAATTGTGTTATGTTAATATAGAATGGGCTTATATTTTAAGATGGCAAAAGTGGGCTATGCTCCCAATGATCATCTCATGCAAGCGGCTAGTTGTATTGTTTACAGTTATGTAACTTTTCATTTGTTAATAGTTCTATGTTTTCACCTCAAATGCATCTAGGCAAGTTAAGTAAATAGTAACAATTTTTTTGGGTGGGGCCGGGGAGCAAGTGCCCCTACTTGCCCCCCTGGCTCCGCCGCTGGTACCTGCATCAACGAACTCTCTCTATCAAAGATACCTGACCTGCAAATTCTATAAATAGGTTAGATTATAAAGCAAAACTGTTACAAAATGCTGATCTTTTCTGGAAAATTTGGACTGAGGTAGTGGTACAGAAAGTGGTTGGCTCCAACCAAGAAATAACCATACTTTCAATTAAATATGAGAGAGAGAGATCAGTACCCCATCTGTAAGTTGGGTTCAGAGTCCTTGTGATTGGCTTGTGGAATGTGCACCTTAAGCTGGTTTTCACGTGCTACTGTGCTAGGATTTCCTGGCTCTTGAATAGCTTCAGTACGATGACCATGTTCCTCAAGCTGAAAAATTGTAGTTAAGAGTACACAAATAAAAGGCTTATTACCAGAACATTCAAATCATCATGCACATATTGACACGGCCAGGAATTCAAGGTACAACCTTAGATTTGAGCTGTTTGTTTATTTCTCCTAGATCTTGCTCCGGCCAATGTATGCAAAAAGCATTGAGAATGACATATTAAAACAAAAAATCCTACAAAAAAAATTGGTTGCACACATTCACATATCAGAGTATAGTTATGAAAAAATAGACAGCATACAGGTCTTTATCATGTCCCAAATTATTTGTCAAAATTTACCCAAAATGTAATTAGTGCAACCAAACCGAATCTGATTTTCACGAAGCACACAAATTTTCTGTTCAGAATAATAATCAAAATGATTAAATATACCATTTTATATTAGCTTAAGTTTTAGGGGATAAATGATAATTTATCTGAACTATAAACACTATGACCTTCCATACTAACAATGCATAAAAGCAAAGCCATGTGATCTTGGTTTTGAATGCCTTACGTAGTCCTAATTGTTCTAACATCATATCCGTCTGCATTTAAAGAAGAAAATACATTTTTAATTACAATAACATTAATATCCACGCAAATCAATGAATAAAAGCACTATGACCTTCCATACTAACAATGCATAAAAGCAAAGCCATGTGATCTTGGTTTTGAATGCCTTACGTAGTCCTAATTGTTCTAACATCATCTCCGTCTGCATTTAAAGAAGAAAATACATTTTTAATTACAATAACATTAATATCCACGCAAATCAATGAAGAGAGAGAGAAACATATTAAAAGCTATTTTAGAGCATTCGCATCAGCCTAGTTAAAGATGTCTAAAATAGATATGCAGTGTAAATTTTATACATTTTGAGCAAAAAAACATCCACATCAATGGGTGTAAAAAGGGGCAAAATCATGTATATATTTTCACGAGCTACAGTACCCGTGTAAATATACACGGGTACTGTAGCTCGTGTATTTATTATTTTAATAATTTTCATTCGCCCCAAATTTTCTCTCTCTTCTCCAATGCACAACTACCTCAGAAACACATTTTCTTTTTCTCAAATGCACACAAACACAAACACACCCACACACAAACACATCCATAAAAACAGATCCACGCACAAACAAACCCACACAGACAAACCAACGGAGAGATAGATCGGTGCTTGTGGTGCTTGGTTCGTGGATCGGCCGGTGAAGACACGATCTGGGTCGCCGGAGCTTGGTTCTGGGTCGCCGGAGCTTGGTTCTGGGTCTTTGGAGCTTGGTTCGTTGGTCACCGGAGCTTGGTTTATGGATCGGCGGGTGAGACACGATCTGGGTCGTCGTGAAGCTCGGTTCGTGGGTCGTCGGAGCTCGGTTCGTGGGTCGCCGTGAACCTCGGTTCGTGGGTCGCCTTGAAGCTTGGTTCGTGGGTCATCAGAGCTCGGTTTGTGGGTCGTCGTGAACTTTGGTTAGTGGGTCGCCGTGAACCAATAAGTCACTGGGTTTTCTTCGTGGGTCGCTGGGTTTTTTTTTTTTTTTTTGAGAAATAATGAGAGAAGGCAGAAGAGAGAAGGTAGAAGAGAGAGAGAGAGAGAGAGAGAGCTGTTCAGCAAAAATGAGAAGAGAGAGAGAGATAACGCGTGTATATTAAGAGTGAATTGAGGGAAATAATAAAAAAATGAGAGGAATGAATATTTTATTGAAATAACTTGTAAAATAAATGAGCTGATGTGGGTGTTTTGTAAAAGTGGTAGTGTAAAATAGAAAAAGTAGGTTTTTAGTGTAAAAATGGATGTGTAAAATACAAATACTGATGCGAATGCTCTTAGATGTTTTGCTTAACCCTGACTATGTAATAATATTGTGTCACCTATTTTGGATGATTGCAGGATGTTGGTTACTTGGTTTCACCAAATTCATTTTAAGCATTGTTATCGTGAAGCGAATCGATGTATTGACAAGCTTGCTAGGATAGGATCAAGCCAAGTTTTAGATTTTCTTGTTTATTATAGTCCGCCTGTGGACATATTATCCTTTCTTGAGGTAGATGCTAATGGGTTGTACTTAAACAAACTTTGTGCTGAGACTTATTCTCTTTAGTTTTAATGCATTTTCCTCGTTTACCCCAAAAAAAAAAAAAAAAAAAAAAAATTAAAGCTTCAGTAGAGACTAAACTATAAGTCAGAACAACTTACAATTAATATATCAGGTGTTTTGTGTACGGTATATTATATATAGGACTATGAATTTCACTACTTTAGTGCTAGGTGTGTAACTATCAGAAACGCTGCTTTATAAGCTTCTTATCATTCTGCATATATACAATGGTTATTCTTTAAGACAAATCCAATAACTTTCCCCTGTGCTTGTGTAAAAGATTGCGTTGGCTGTTGTAATGGTATCAATCTGTCACTTATATAATAACCACACTTTTTTTTGGGAATGGAAAATTTTATAATAACCACACTTTTTTTTTTTTTTTGGGTATGGTATCTCTATTAGTNTTTTTCTCAAAACTTACACCGTGGACTTTCCCACCAAGACTTGTTCAAGCTTCGGGTAAGGAATTTTCATAACTCTTTGCCAAGCAATAAAACTTCTTACATTAGCATTAGGAGATTTAAAACTCTCAAAATTCTATTTTAGCTACCAAAACTACCTAAAATATGCAACAACCGATTTCTTAAACTCTAAAAATTTGACAAGGCAACTACAGTAAACTCTTATATTTAGAGCATTCGCATCAGTATTTGTATTTTACACATCCATTTTTACACTAAAAACCTACTTTTTCTATTTTACACTACCACTTTTACAAAACACCCACATCAGCTCATTTATTTTACAAGTTATTTCAATAAAATATTTTTTAATTCTTCTCTCTCTCTCTCTCTCTCTCTCTCTCTCTCTCTCTCTCTCTCTCTCTCTCTCCAAGCAACCATCAGTCCTTAAAACCAAAATCCCAACCCAGCAACCATCATCGCCAAACCTAGCACCCCACCACCATTACACCACACACCACCATCACCACCACCAACAATCCACTAAAATCAAGAAATTCACCACCACCAATAAACCCACAAATTAACCATGAACCACCAACAAAAAAAACCAACAACCCTACCACCACTTGACCACAAACACCCACCACCACCAGTAACCCACAAAACCTTAAAAATCCACCACCACCTGTAAACCCACAAATCCACTATGAACTACCAACAACAAAAGAAACCCAAAAACCCCACAAACAAACCTAATAATTTCACTATGATCCACAAACTCATCGTGAGCCACCAATCTCACTCTTATTATTGTCTATGGCAACGGCGATCTCACCATTCTCACCCATAGCAACCCATGAAACTTAGCCACCACGAATGAAACCAACACCACTGTTCAAATCCAGCAAGGCCAAAGAGTGAGAGATGAGAAAGAGAGTGTGAATGTTAGAGAGAGAGAATAAAATGAATAAAATAATAGAAATCTACTACAACAATTACTATAAGTACCCATTTACTATTCATAACTGCTAAATTTTTCTAAAAATACACATCCAAGTAAAACTCAATTTGTGTGTGTGATTATAAAATATATAGCAATTTAGGGGGACTTTACACCCCTAATGCCAAGAGCATTCACATCCGTGAATGTAAAATATGTAAGTGTTCAATTTTGCATATTTAACCCTAAAACTCATGCACATTAGTTGGTCTAAAACTACAATTGCTACAGTAACCGTGTAAATATACATGGTTATTGTAGTTTTGTATTTAATATTTTATTAATTTCTCTCACCTCTCCTCTTATACTGCTGCGACTTTAATAATGCTCCCAAGTGCAAGGTTGTTGCAAAGTAATAGCTTAGTAAGTCCGAGGTTGAATCCACAAGGAAAAGGGAATTGATTAGCAAACCACTAAAGAATAATAATAAAATAATAAAGTTTAATTGAAGTGATTTTGATGGTTTCGTAAAGGTAATTTAAATTGAGAGAAAATAACAATATATTAAGGCGCTAAGGTTTTGGAATCCACGCACAACAAATCTATTAGAAGCCTTAACAATATTTGTTTTATAACTCAACTAAAATTCATACAAAGGATGATCTTAGTTGCATGATTTAACAATAAGAACTCAAGAATTAATTTTCTAAGGTTTTTTTTTTATGAAATTGATTGATTTTAGACAAAACAAAACTAGTGAATTAGTTCGCATGGAGTACTAAGCATTTAACATACCCAAAGTCTATGATAAATCAAAGAATTATACAAAACTAAAAACTTTTCTAGGTGAGTAAATCAATATATAAAAAAAAATTTTAAAAAAAAAAAAACACAATAACATAAGCATTAAAACCATAAAATAATTGTTAAGAACATATCAATAAATTGTTGGGTTTCACCCCTTGCCTTAGCAAGGCTTCTAGCAAGCCATAACACATAAAACTCTAAAAATTGTAAAGAAAATTTAAGAAAACCTAAATTACATTCTTATGGCAGCTCTCCTCTGAACGTTTGCGCTAAAGAGCCTTAAATATGTCAAGGAATTCTATTACAAATTGAATTCCAGTTTGGAGAAAATCCCAAGTTTCTAGGCTTCACTTAACCAACATTTTTGGCCCATTTAACTTTAGAATTCGGACTTTTGGTGAACTAAAAGGCTGTAGACATTTAAGTTAAATTTCTAGCCCAGCTTGAATCATCTCGATTGGACATTGGAGCCGAAAATTATGCTCAAAATACTAACTGGTATGCAAGCTGAAATCCTAGTCCAAATTGGACTTGGATTAGGTGCAAATTTCCTTTGATTCCTAACTCCAATAGGACTCAAATTTAATTGGGTTGTCCTTTTTTAATTTATTATGGCCCTTGTAAAATTAAAGTCCATTAGCCTTTTTTTTGTACAAATCCACTTATTTAATTCCATTTTCCTACAAAAGATAAATTCAAGCATTAATTTTTTTTTTTTTTTTTTTTTGGACAAAAGTGGTAGAAGCATTAAAATTCAATTAAGTACAAAATTGATTATTCAAAATTATTCCAAAACCAAATATAAAATGCATGAATTAACTCAAAATAAGTATGATAATACTTTATAATAATGATATAAATATGCAAAATTAAGCTATTATCATATACTCTCTTTCTCCCTCTTGTTCTCTTATGGTCTTCATCTTGCAAGCCCTCAAGAGCACTACCACCAAAATGTAAATCCCACCATCCACTTAGTACCATCCAACCATCACCACCCAAGCACCACCATCGACAACGGAAAATCAACCTAAAATACAATGGAAAATCAGACATGATCAACCCAAGATCCACATAAAAATTAGCACAAAATGAAAATCAAAACATCAAATGAAAACCCATAACCCAAACCCTAAATTAAAATCAAGTACAAACCCAATGGTGCTACAGCTGTGAGAGAGAGAGAGAGAGAGAGAGAGAGATTTCTTTAGATCTCCAAAGCTTCGATGAGTGTGATTATGTTTGCCATAGAGAAAGCTAAGATAAAAGAGACATAGGAGGAGAAAGAAGATTGAGATGAGAGACTAGAGTGAAGAGAGACATAATGTAGCTAAGAGGAGAATATGTGAGATAGAGAGATCTAAGAGAAGAAAAGAGAGATCTGGAAGGAGAACTTGAGTTAAGGATTGAGAGGAAAAAGAAGAGAGACATGACGGACGAGAGAGAGAGAGAGAGAGAGAGAGAGAGAGTTTAGATAAAATATTAAAAAAATAATTAATAGGAGTATTTAAATAATATAGAAGGCAAAATAGATAATTTGATGTGGATATTTTGTAAAAATGGTTTTGTAAAATAAACAAAGTGGATTTTTATGTTAAAATAGACAATAAAATTTAGACAAACTAACGTGAATACTCTAATGCTCTATAGAGTTTGCTATAGAAATTCTTAACCTAGTTTTTATAGCTTTTTAATCTCTCTCTCTCTCTCTCTCTCTCTCTCTCTCTCTCTCTCTCTCTCTCAAATTGTTGTTCTTGTCATTGATCTTGCTAATTCGTGGGTCGATCTGGGGTTCATGATTTGTGGGTTGATATGTGTTTTGTTGGTTTGATTTTGGGTGGGTTGAAATGTGTTTTGGAGGTTGGATTTTGATATGGGTTTGATTTTGGGATGTGTTTTGATTTTTTAAATTTTGATTTTTGGATTTGGAATTTTTTATTAGCTCTAGTTGTCAGTTATAGTGATGGTTTTGGTTATGGGCTTTGGTATGTTGGTTATGGTCAATGGCGGCTCTAGGAATTGTTTTTAGGGTGGTCACTAAGAAATTTAAATTATACAAAATTCAATAAAGCGATAACTTGAATATTTACTACAACTGCGAGTTGAGTTTCTAAGGAGAGCAAAATTGTTGCGATTGCAAAGAAAAAAATAGTATAACTGTTATCGCCATCAAGGAGAACTCACAACCACAATATTTTTCTTGATATCATTTTTTAAGGAAAAATGAAATTAGAAATTATTTTTAATGAATAGGTTGAATGAGCTTTAAATTTGAATGATTAGTGACTTTTATCTTTTTGTTTTATAATGAGCATTTTGTTGAATAATTTGTTCACTTGGTCTTGTCTTGTTTTTGTTTAGTTTATGTTTGTTGTTATTTGGGCTAGTATTTATTGTTGTTATTTAAGTTTTTTTTTTTTTAATTTTAAAAAAGAAATTAAAGATTATGTTTTTGGGGGGGAGGGGGGGGAATTAATTTTGGAGTATTGCTACGTTTATAAATTTTTTACAATAAATCTTATGCAAAAAGTTGTTATTAATGGGTAAAAAAATAATATCAGTATTATGCTGAACTGAATAATTAATATTAGATGTAATGTGAAAAATAAAAAATGAGATGTTGAGTGAGTTATAAAATTATGCTTTAAAATAGATAATGCAACTTTTCAAATTGCTAAATACTAAAAGAATATAATATAATTGTGGAAATAATACCACCACACTTGTAGGAGGAATTGGTATCTCCCTACTCTGTACGTACTAGGTGCGTATGGTTTGGGGGAAGAGGGATTTGGATTGCATGTTTAGCAGCAAAATTATTTTTAATAATCACACCCAAAAAAAAAAAAAAGTAAAAATATATCATTTTTAAAATTTGAAAAATTGTTAGTCTTATTTGCTATAACAACTATTCAATTTCATGATAATTGCTGTTGAATATTAGAACTATGAGAAACTCGCCACAGTGGTAGTTAATCTTATTAAGACATTAACAATGAAATCATTGAGTTGGTAGTTTAACTCAAATGCCACGTAAATTCTTAATTAAAAGACTGAAATAGAATATGAAATCAAAGAAAGGCGATCATAAGAATGTTTAAATAAATAAAAATAAAAAAAAAAACAGTTTGTTCACATATGTGGTTCAACTTCATTGTCCATATACAATCATATAAGAACTTTTAAAGATTACGCACCAATTTGGAGGAATTTCCTTAAAATCTTTACGTAGTCCTTTATAAAAAATAAAATTATCTACGTGTATAATTTAAACAACTCACAGAACTAATTAAATAGGTCATATGACTAAAAATACATGTAGATGATTTTATCAATCTTTACATTGTAGGTTGAAGAAATTTTCCTTTGACCGGTTTGGAGAGAAACTATTTGTTGAAAATTATAGCCATATATAAAAGAAGGGAATTGAATCCAATTTAACATGGAAAATGACAATGTTCATTTAAAAATGGATCATTTCATGATTTAATTAAATATTTAAATGACATGTCATTTTGTATCTTTTAGATCTAAAACATATAATTTTAACAATGATATGGAAAGATTAAGTTGAATTGATAATCTTGAAGCATATGTATTCCATCTCTTGTGACTTTCCACCTTGGGTTATTGTCCTTGTGTTTTAGCTCTTACTATATATATAATTTAATAATTTGATAATTGAAGGTACGAGAATTTGAATCATAAATGTCTTTATTGAAAATTTCAAACAAGACTCTTTGGTATATATAATAGTTTAATACTTATATAATAGTTTATAAAGAGTCTTGTGGCATAAAGTTGATGCTAATTTGGGTTTTCAATTGAAACAATTAGCGGCAACCCAATCGTCCAAACTGCGCGATGCTGAAAAAGCAGTAGAAAACTTCATTTTTGGAATCTTGAAAATTTGCGAAATTGAAAACGCAATCCCATATTAATTACTGTTATTATTATTATTTTGGATAGGTTCAGGTTTATTAATTATCACCACGTATATGCCACTTTTATAATATACAAAGATTACAGGATAAATAATGTGAAAAGTCAAAGTCAAAGTCAAACATTAACAGTCAACATGTCCATCCCTATCCAATTTGGGCCATACACCGACGGGTGCCTTTGTTGACGACAGGCTTTTATATATTGCAGTCAAGCTCTCCATCCTCATCACATTCCACAATGACTTTATGCCACAAAGTATTAATTTAATTTTTTTTTTTTTTTTTTTTTTTTTTTTTTGGTAGAAAAGGAATTAAACAAGGTGTTCTTCCAATCTCCAAGGATGCCTCATCACTCCAATACATTGCTCAACTCAACCAAAGGACCCCTCTTGTCCCTATTAAACTAACTCTTGACCTTGGTGGCCAATTCCTTTGGGTAGATTGTGAACAACACTATGTCTCATCTACCTACAAGCCTATACGTTGCCACTCAGCCCAGTGCTCGCTTGCTAATGGAAATGGTTGTGGAGAGTGCTATTCTTCCCCTAAGCCAGGTTGCAATAATAATACATGCTCTCAATTCCCAGATAACAGTGTCACACACACAGCCACAAGTGGTGAGCTTGCCCAAGATGTTGTTTCTATTCAATCCACAAATGGATTAAATCCAGGGAGGGTAGTTTCAGTGTCTAACTTCATCTTCACTTGTGGTTCAACATTTCTCTTAAAAGGCCTTGCTAGTGGTGTAAAGGGTATGGCTGGCTTTGGAAGAACAAGAATTTCAGTTCCTTCACAATTCTCTACAGCTTTTAGCTTTCACAGAAAGTTTGCCATCTGCTTAAGTTCTTCAACAAGTTCTAATGGTGTTATGTTCTTTGGAGATGGCCCATATGTTTTGCTTCCTAACAATGATGTATCTAAGTCTCTCATTTACACCCCACTTATCAAAAACCCTGTAAGCACAGCCTCAGCTTACACACAAGGTGACCCTTCAGCCGAATACTTCATTGGTGTAAAATCCATCAAAATCAATGGAAAGGTTGTACCATTAAACCAAACATTGTTGTCTATTGATCACAAAGGCTTTGGTGGAACAAAAATCAGCACTGTTAATCCTTATACCATCATGGAAACAAGCATCTACAATGCTGTCATTAAAGCTTTCATCAAGGAGCTCGCGAATGTTCCTAGAGTGGCATCAGTGGCACCATTTGGGGCATGCTTTAGCTCCAAAAACATTGGTGGCACACGTGTTGGCCCAGCTGTGCCTCAGATTGATTTTGTTCTACAAAGTGAGAGTGTGTTTTGGAGGGTATTTGGCTCAAATTCTATGGTTCAGGTTAGCAATGATGTGCTGTGTTTGGGGTTCGTGGATGGAGGGTCAAAGCCAAGGACTTCCATTGTGATTGGAGGGTATCAAATTGAGGACAATCTTCTACAATTTGATTTAGCTACATCGAGACTTGGCTTCAGCTCTTCGCTATTGTTTCAACAAACAACTTGCGCCAACTTCAACTTTACCGCTAATGTGTGAATGGGTTTTTGTTTTCATCACAAGAAATAATTTTGGTATTGTGTCAGTGGGAATTGAGCGTGTACTCCGCTAAAATAAAAACTACTAATTCTATCCAAAAAAACTTGTCTTAATTTCTTGTTACAGCCTTAATTACCAATATTTGTCAGTACATTAATTTTGAATTTAAGTTCAATTCTCTATATAAAAAAATAAAAAAGTGGATCCAATAAAATGACACTATGCAATGTATATGCTTTGATGTTTCTGGCCAATCTGTTATATAACAATACCATATGTCGCTAAGATACAATATTTCCGGCAATTTGCATAAAAATTCAAGTCTAATTCAAATTAGGATTTAAGTTCAAAAAGAAATAATTTTGGTGTGTTGTTGTGTCGGTAGGAATTGACCAAGTACTCCCCAAAAAGAAAAACCAGTACCTCTATCCCAAAAAAAAAAAAAAAAAAAAAGTCAGTACATTAAATTGTGAATTTAAGTTCAATTCTTTGTTCCTAATTTTTTTTAATTGGTTCTAATAATATGACACTAGCAATGTATAAAAATTTTCAATTTGAATTTATCTATTGTTAGTCAAGTTACACATAAAAGGATTTTTATAAAACTAAANTGTTGGTAGAAAAGGAATTAAACAAGGAAACTAAACAGCAAGAACAGGGGCAGGGCAAAGCCTATTACAGGACAGACCACGGGCATCTGCCTCCCACAAGTTCAAAAGGTCCACAGGCGGACTTGAAAAAACACTGAACTCAACATCAATTGAGGCACCTAGTTTAGCAAGAAAGTCTGCACACTTATTTGCTTCTCTGTAGACATGGTTGAACCTTACTTGGGGAATTTGAGCAACCAACTGCTTGCAATCTTCCATAATAGCGGATACGGTAGTGAAATTATCAACAATAACTTTGGAATCCATCTCAACTATGACTGCTTGGGCATGGGTTTGAAGACATAGGAAGAGTCCATCCCGAAGGGCCCACAGTTCAGCCATAAAGCTGCTAGCAATCCCAATTTTTCTTGCAAAACCAACTACCCAGTCACCATTTGCAAAGCTGCTAGCCACAAAGTATTTAATTTATCCACTAAAGTATGTATTCATTTTTCAGCGGAAAAAAAAACAGTATTCAATTTATCCACTAATGTCAAGAAATTCCCATTACAATCTATATATAAAACGTCCCTCCACCACTTTTTCATTTACGAAACTCACTCTTTTTTTTTCAATCAAAACCAAGCATCAGCTCCGATGACTTCCACATTTCATTTCCTTCCCTTGTGTACCCTCCTTTTCTTTATCATCTCCCCCTCCTCCCTAGCCCAAACATCATTTCGACCCAAAGCTCTTGTTCTTCCAATCTCCAAGGATGCCTCATCACTCCAATACATTGCTCAACTCAACCAAAGGACCCCTCTTGTCCCTATTAAACTAACTCTTGACCTTGGTGGCCAATTCCTTTGGGTAGATTGTGAACAACACTATGTCTCATCTACCTACAAGCCTATACGTTGCCACTCAGCCCAGTGCTCGCTTGCTAATGGAAATGGTTGTGGAGAGTGCTATTCTTCCCCTAAGCCAGGTTGCAATAATAATACATGCTCTCAATTCCCAGATAACAGTGTCACACACACAGCCACAAGTGGTGAGCTTGCCCAAGATGTTGTTTCTATTCAATCCACAAATGGATTAAATCCAGGGAGGGTAGTTTCAGTGTCTAACTTCATCTTCACTTGTGGTTCAACATTTCTCTTAAAAGGCCTTGCTAGTGGTGTAAAGGGTATGGCTGGCTTTGGAAGAACAAGAATTTCAGTTCCTTCACAATTCTCTACAGCTTTTAGCTTTCACAGAAAGTTTGCCATCTGCTTAAGTTCTTCAACAAGTTCTAATGGTGTTATGTTCTTTGGAGATGGCCCATATGTTTTGCTTCCTAACAATGATGTATCTAAGTCTCTCATTTACACCCCACTTATCAAAAACCCTGTAAGCACAGCCTCAGCTTACACACAAGGTGACCCTTCAGCCGAATACTTCATTGGTGTAAAATCCATCAAAATCAATGGAAAGGTTGTACCATTAAACCAAACATTGTTGTCTATTGATCACAAAGGCTTTGGTGGAACAAAAATCAGCACTGTTAATCCTTATACCATCATGGAAACAAGATTTAGGAATTGAAATTGAGTAAACTGCTTTTTTTTTTTTTTTTTGTGAGAAAAAAACTGCTGGTTTTATTGTGTACTATTTTTTAGGGAAAAAAAATGTATTAAACATATGTGTGCTAGTTTTTAGATAGAAAGTGTGATAATTTTTAGGAAAAAAGTTTCTTTGGTATTTTTTTTGTTGAATTACAATTTTAACCCTATTTTTTATTTTTTAAGAATAAAGATTATCTAATTAGATTAGGGGTATTTTTGACATTTTATGAAGTCATAACTAACTTTCTGAATCCTCTTAATATATAGTGATAATACCATATGTTGCTATATTTTCTAAGCTAATCTATATATAAACCGAAACCTCTGAATCTCTCACAATTTTTCACATCATCATTATTTTTAAAACATCAGCATTATTATAAAAAAAATTCAGCTAAAAAAAAAAATTCTATTTCCCGGTGAAAAATCAAACCGAAACCTATTTTCCAGGATTTTTTTAGGATATAACTATAAAACCCAAACAATATCATTAGTTAGGCAACGTTTCAAAGTAATTTGGTTTCTAACAATTTGAGTCCAGAGGACTCGATTTTTGGGTTGTTATTTTCCTATTTTGCCCGCAGCTGAGGTGGACAAGGATCCATGTAGGCCAAGAAATCGAGTTCGTTAGACTCGTTTCTTATACATGGAAATCGAGTTCACTGGACTCGTTTTTCATACATAGAAATCGAGTCCTCTGAACTCGGTTTCTATGTATAAAAAATAAGTCTAGTGAACTCAATTTCCTTGTCTCATCAGTCTCATCTCACAGCATCATCAGTCTTATCCCACAGCATCAATGGTCATGTAGGTACTGAGCTGGAAATCGAGTCCAGAGGACTCGATTTTCATGAATGGTCCCTAGCCCTCCACGTGTTGCCGTGGGTCCCAGCTAGGACCTATTTTCCTCCTTACCGTGGGGTCTCACACCTTCACCTCTATACTCTTCAGAAACTCAGTTCTATACTCTTCAAAAAACTTTCCTAAACTGTCCCTCACTTGCACTCACAGAGCACTCATCTCACATAACACTCTTAGGTAATGTTTTTACAATATTGTGATTATTTGCTAGTTTTTTCTTTTAAGAAAAATTTAGAACATATTAGGAAAAGTTTTGTTTTTGTTATTTGTTATTGTAAATATTGTGATTAATTTATTTGTTAGTATATTGTGATTATTTGCTAGTTTTTCTTTTCTTTTCTTTTCTGAAATTAATATTAGGACACATTTATATAAGATCATGAATCTACTTAAGAAAAAATATCTATAATGACTAGTAATATTATGATTAATTATTGGGAATATTTAGTAAATAATTGTGATTAAATTACAACATATTGGGAATTTTTTTTTTGTTAGTGTAAATATTGTGATTAAATTATTTGCTAATTTTTTTTAAAAAAAAATTAATATTGTGATTATTGGGAATATTTAGTACCAAATATTGTGATTATTATGTTATTACAACATATGGGAATATTTGTTTTGTTTGTTAGTGTAAATATTGTGATAATATGCTAAGTTTTTAAAAAAATTAATATTGTGAGATCGTGCTAGGAATATTTAGTACTTTTAGGTCTTTATCATGGATATGAAATGGATTACGAGTTTGATACCTAAGATAGTATTTGTAGTCTTTTTACCATAAATTATTTCAAGATATATTTGTTTAAGATTTGTAACAGAGATTTCAATGGATAACTGGTTGGTATATAATATTTTTGTTCATCATAACTTATTTGAATTGGTTTTGAAAGTCATACCCCTAGAATGATTTGGAATTTTTAAAGAATACGAAATTGGTAATGACTATTTTTGTAAGATTACTAAAGGTGAGCATATGCAAATTTGGTTGAGGTTAGTATTGTTGGCATTTCATACGCAAACTTTTGTGATTGATGTTGATTGAGTGTTATAAATTTGTCACTAACACAATTGCACTTGATGATCTATAAGTTGACAATAATCCATATAAATCTATAGGTTGATTGAGAGTGACAACGACGGTGACGGCGATGGAGCGAGAGGGAATGAGAGTGAGAGTGAGAGAAAGACTGAGAGTGAGAGGGAATGAGAGTGAGAGAGAGACTGAGAGTGAGAGAGTGAGAATGAGAGAGTGAGAGAGAGGGAATGAGAGTGAGAAACTGTGTTTTGAACTTGAGTTTTTTTGAGTGCGTGCCTTGAGTTTTTTTGAGTGCATGCAAACACGTGAACCGAAAGGAAACCAAGTACAATGGACTCAATTTCCTTTAAACCAAACCGAGTCCAATGAACTCGGTTTCTGCGCCTACAAACCGAGTCCAATGAACTCGGTTTCTTGGCTTACAAACCGAGTCCAATGAACTTGATTTCTAGCCTACGTGGACACTTTGCCACCTCAGCTGCTGGCAAAACAAGAAACTCTAGTACAATATACTCGATTTTTTAACCCAAAAATCGACTCCTCTGAACTCGAATTGTTAGAAACCAAATATGTTTAAAACGTTGCCTAACTAATGATATTATTTGGGTTTTATAGTTATATTCTAAAAAAAAATCCTATTTTCCACGTGAAAATCAAACCCGATACCCAAAATTTTTCTTCTCCTTCCCCATAACCCAACTCTGAACACAATTCCCCTTCTCTTCTTTGTTCTCTATTTCTCCCCTTCATCTCTCTTCTCTACCCTTTCAACATCCTCTGATTTGTTTTTCAATCAAACCCGATAAAACCCTAAACCTCTTCAAGAACTGACCACCACTAACTCTCACCATTACAGTTTGCACACCCAAGTTAGGCCCTAATATGTGTAAAGACATTCTCTTTGATTCGATACTCAAAAGTGAGTGTTGCCCCAAAATCTCCCAGTTCAATTTCTCAAGAACTCCTTGGTAAGATCACCTTGAATCCTCAATCTTCCCTATCTTCTTCCTTTTTTGTTGTTGTTGTCCTAATCTATTTGCTTATGAATAATTTGTGGTTTTTGTTTCCATAGTTTTTGAACATTCTTGAATTAGGACAAAATCTAAATGACTTTGAGGCTCAAGGACATTGAGAAAACTACTAAATTTTTTATTTGGGGTTTTAATTAGTTTTGGGAATTTGGGGTTCCTAATTAGGGTTTGCTACAATTATAGATTTCAATTGCTAATTTTTTTCCTCTCTGTCCGTAGCAATTTCTATTGTAATTTTGTAGAATATCAGCTCTGTTCCATTTCAATTCTTTTTTATACATTGTATAGTTTCTTCCTATAGTGTTATAATTTTTTTCAATGATATGATTGTGATTTAAAATGATATGGAGAGTTGCAAAGATATGTTTGATCCAAATTCCAAAAGGAGTAGCTATACTAATTGTTACTCCCTATAAGATGCATTTAGATTTTATTTATGCTGTCACTTCCCTTATTGTTATATCACTGAATTATCTCCAAGACTTATTATATTCATAAATGCTCTTGACCGATTTTTGTCTTTGAAAGAGACCCGAATAAAGGTAAGTGGCCTACTTTGTAAATCAAATTCTTTTTGAAGCTACTGGTTGAATTTCACATTGATGATAGAATATTGAAGGGTTGATTTGGAACCATTGTAATGTTTGAACAGTAGATCTGCTAGG
Source organism: Quercus suber (assembly GCF_002906115.3). Classification (NCBI taxonomy): domain Eukaryota; kingdom Viridiplantae; phylum Streptophyta; class Magnoliopsida; order Fagales; family Fagaceae; genus Quercus; species Quercus suber. The sequence continues at coordinate 1,107,573 of NW_027069620.1, read as the reverse complement.
CAATACTACCAAAAGAGCATAATCAGCCCAACTTAGAGTTATCTAATCTAAAAGAAACTTGAAAGTCTCAAATTTTGGAAGCCTTGAACTATTTAGAATTGGTTTTCAAAAGGATCTTGTTGTTAGTCATTTGCTATTATTTTAATGACTTAATTTTAAAAAGATTGCAATGAATGACTTCATTTTAGGAGGTTTGGTTATTTTGGTGTTTTAGAAGCTATAGCAATGGTGGAAAAAGTAGAGGTAGAGGTAAAAGTAGAGGTGGAGATGAAGGAGTATGAAGCCCTTGAAAAGTTTGGAAATGACATCTGACCTTCAGGTATTATATCTTCCTTTTGTTTTTTTGTAAAAATATTTTATCCAGTTATTTAATTTTGATTAACTTTGCATTAGTTTATGTTTTAATGATTAATATAGATTTGCTGATATTGGGACTAAGGGAAAAAAAAGGGTTTTGCATCTTAATCTTAGGTCTTATGTTCTTTTCATTGTTTAGGATTGAACTTGATTTTAAAGTGATTATTTCTCTCTCAATTGTCTATGCTTCTAAGGATGTGTTACATCTTTGTCTAATTCTTTGGTTAGATTAAAAAAATTTAGATAAATTATTGACTTTGTGTTTGATTTGGTCTTACAGATTTTTGTAGATTATGAAAGTTCGAATAGCGTTGAAAACATTATGAACGTTTAAACCCCCAATTACAAATTATCAATTCGAGCTTATTATCAAACAATTAATGTGCGGAACATGAACATAAGCCAAACAAAGAATTGATAAACAAACTTAGCCAATTATAATCACATTCACAATAGAAAATAAAAGGCAAAGATAAAAAGAAGAGAGATGCAAACACAAGGACAACACGCGATGTGTTATCGAAGAAGAAACTGAAGCACTCGACATAAAACTTCTCCGCCGCCTATCAAGAAATCAATAATCCACTAGAAAATTTAGTTAGGATACATGAACAGCAATAGACCCTCCAAGCCTAATCTATCCAGGTACCTAAGCCCTCCAAGCTTCTTGCTCCAACGAGGTTGCGCCAAACCTTTTTCTTCTCTAGCTTACCGGATTCTGCTATAGCCCATAGCATCAACCAATAACCATTGGTCCCTTCCAAACTGCTTCGCTTACACCAAAAGACCTTCTCACAGATGTGGGTGTGGTGAGAAAAGGATTTAGTCAAGAACCTCTCAAGGATGTATCAATGAAGAGGAAGAGAGTAGAGGAATTTGAAGAGTCTCTTAGTGAAGATTGGGAATGAGGCAATCTTGTTTTTCTCTAGGGTTTCTCTCTCAAAATTCTCTTTGGAAGCTCTTTACATTTTGTGGGAATGAGGGGTATTTATACTAAGATGAGAATGGAATGTGAAACTTCAGTTTTTCCCAAACAAGGTGTTCTTGCGACTTGACCTCGTGACTAGGTTGAGTCGCGAGTTCAAGCTGCAAGCTAACGGCCTGGCCAGCTTAGGACTTTTGTCCTGTAGTGCAACAGCCGGTGCGACTCTTCAGCTTCTAACATGCTTGGCACGTGTGCAACTTCTGGCGACTTGCAAGCTGCGAGTCACCCGTGAGATCTAGTCACGAGTCCCTGTTTCTTTGCACAATATTGAGTATTTCTTCACGCTCTCTCACTCACTACCCTTACAAGATTCCCACCTAAATGCAGGGTTACTAAATGCTAAATACAAGCAAATTTGGCACGGAATAAATCCAACAAGATGGTTAATTAAATTCAACCTTACAGATTAGCTTTGATTTTGGGAAAAAAAAATTTCCTATTTAAATCAATGCCATTTGGGTTCTAAATTTTTTTCCCTATATATCACTTCCTTTTCTTGGAAAAAGTCACACTTAAAAGTTGTTGTTTGATTAGTGATATATATCTCTATATATAAATATATGTGAATTTTGTTGACAAAATTGTAAAGCCTGATATTACTAGGAAGAATATCCTCCTAACAAACAATTTAAACTCTTTGTAGCAAGATGTTGTTGTTTACTGGTACACACAAAAGTCATAGCTTCCACCATTGTGGTGGTTTTGGTACAGGTATACTTGCTTTTCATTGCAATATATTTTGGTCTTCCTCTATGATACAAGATTGCTTATTCTGTTCTCTTAATGCTTTTGTCTCTCCTTAGCTTCTGTTTACATCATGTATATTTTTTATTGTAGGGAAAATGCCATATCTCAATTGGGAGAGGTTGAGGAAGAATAGGGTCAAAGCCGAAGTCCGTCATGGAGATATGATCTCATTTGATAAGAATATCATTCCATATTTGTATATATGATTAATGTTACTGATGTGATAGATATTTACTATTTAAATTTAAAAATTTAAAAAAAAAAAAGTTTGGAAGAGGTGGGTTAGGCTGATTTCAAGACTCAAACTTGGAACACATTACTTAAGGCGGACATAACTTGTTATCGCAATGTCTTTTATTTTAATTTTCTTTATAATCTATAGGATTGGTCTTGATTCTATAAGTTCCTTGAACAAATTTAATTTGAGGAATTGTTACCCTTAAAACATATATTCTAATGCTTTCAAATGATCATGTTTGACAACCTACATAGTTATTAACCTGTTTGTCTCCTTCAACTTATAACTTGCATTTGCGTTTGCATTTGTGTACGAAGAAGTTCTTGCGTCCACATCGATGCCAGATGGTGCGGTTTTAAAAAGAAAAGAAGGTATATTCTTGATGACTTGTTATTCTATTTAATGGTATTTTGTTGTATATTTGCTTCTCATAGTGCTTATTACAAGTGGCTGTACTGGGTATTGCATGATAATGGTAATGTTTTTTAAAGACTTTTAATTATTGATTATTTCGTCCTTTTAAATGTTGGGCTTTTCTGGGTTTTGCATGTAATGCTATTCTTAAAATTTTAGTTGATAATCTGTTTGAGTGATGAGGGGGAAAATCAAACATCTTGATTTGAATTATATGGAGTAGCAAGTATGGTTAAGCTATATATAGGTAAATCATTCCAAATTTTTGTAGCATTCCCTGTTATAATGTTTTGAAGATCAAATGTGTCCAAGACAGTCTTTTAAAAAAGATATATATATTGTGCAGAAGGTTGTAATTTAGTGCTTGAGTTTTTTAATCACATTTATGATGAACATTTTTGCTATATGTTATGTATATTAAGCAGTTTTAGAGGTGATATTGTCAAATTTACATCATGAGAACTTTGAAATCTTTGTTAATATGTATGTTTTTTTTTTTTTGGTTCTGCCTCCTATCCATGGCTGTGGCATGTTCTTTTTTATTTTAGGGTAATTCTATAGATTTCCTAGAGTAATGTAGGATGAAGGTTGTCTGATCTTGGCTTTTGAGTAAAATTTGATGGCCAGAATTGCACCATATTTGTCACAAATAAAAAGATATATGTTGCAAGTAATAATGGCAAAATTGCTGATTGATGTGCAATCATTAAAATGTTGAATTTTGGTTAAAAGGTTGATATCAATCTAATTTTTAGCATCTTTCACAATTTTAAGTGAATACATGTAAATTTGGTCAAATGTTAATTTTTATGCCTTATAGGGCTTTGAGGAGTACATAAATTTGATTTTGGAAGATCATAGAAAAGTCAACATCAAGAGGGAGAGCAAAAAACGTTAGGTGGGTTCATTTTCTCATTTTCCTTTACTTTTAATCTCCCAAATGTGCATACTCTAAATGTAGTACATCTATTTTGTTATTTGTCGATTACATATCAAAAAAAATGTACAGGGTAGATTCTTCTTAAGAGATGCAACACAACAGCCACCTCTTTCTCTCTCTCTCTCTCACTCTCTCTCTCTCTCTCTCTCTCTCTCTCTCTCTCTCTCTCTCTCTCTCTCTCTCTCTCTCTCTCTCTAAAAAAAAAAAAAGTTTACATAAATATTTAACTTAAATTTTTTTTTTTGGGTGAAAAAGTACAACTATCAAATATTAAAAAAGAAAACATGTTTTAATTGAAGCCGGCCAACAGAGGCAATATGTTAATATATATATATATATATATCTTTGATAGGGCAAATATGTTAATTGATTTCAGAGGATATTTATACCAGTTTAATGGCCTCCCAACCCTATTCTAGACCAATGCAAAGAAAATATTAAAAAGATGGCATGTCATTGTTAGCTTAAAAATGAGTCCACTTATAAACTTTTTAGAAATAAATTATAATATAGATGAGACTTCTTTATTATTTTCTTATTTATTTATTTTTGGGTCATGCTACACATGTTTATATCTCTATGCCGTTTTGGAAAAAGTGAGTAAGTGACCACATAATTGATATTCTTTTTCTTTTTTTGATAGAAATGTAGTTGTGAGTTGTGACTACACAAAGGATTGTTTACAATTTTTTATTTTTTAGGAAGATGTCTAAGGAACAGTTGACTTGAAACAAACAAGCGTTTTTTTTTTAAACAAACAAGCGTTTTTGTTAGCATATTTGGAGACCCAATATAATGTTAGCGTCATACGGACCCATTTTGTTTATTAATATAAATCAAATTTGGTTTAACATGCCAGCTCGATGCCAGTATGTGTCTGTTGAGATAAAATACGAACTTTCAATTTATTTTCACAGTTCTGTAAGATTGTTACAAATGTTCCAATTAATCTTCCCTTTCTCTTTCATTAATTGGGATCAAATTAAAGTCATTTATTATTAATATTATTATTTTTTATTTGAGATAAAACTATTCTAGCCTAATTTAGTGTATTCGTATGAAATTCTTTCCTAGAAACTTGAAAACTCTAGCCCTTGCCCCCTCACACCTCTAACCCTACAAGTACTTGTGAAGTAATCATCAAGTCAATGATGTGTGGTGATATTATTTTTTATATTTTTTTTAAAAGGACAAATTCATTTTTTTTATTGCTCTGCTTGTGAGTTGTGAGGCTTCTTGAGTTTTTCTTTCTCTCAATCAATTTATAAGTTTATGTTTTAATCAATTCCCAAGAGGCATTAATATGCTTTCTAGGATATGAATTAGCAAGTTGTAGGTGTCTTTCAAGATTGAAGTGAGTGGTTAACAATATAACACATTTTGAAACTTAAGTTGATGGGTAAAGTTCCAAAATATGTTATATTGTTAACCATTCACTCTTGTTTCTTCAATCTTGAAAGATACCTACAATTTGTGTAAATAAGGCCTTGAAACCACAACGACTAGGTTGGCAAACCATGACTTTGTGTAATCAAAAATAGGAATCTTAGGTTATGTTTGGTAATAGTTTTTGTTTTCTATTTTTCAAAAACTTGTTTTTAGGAATATAAAGAAAAAAAAATTCTTATATTTTTGAAATAAAAAACATGTTTGGTTAATTGAAATTAAAAAAAAAAAGTTTTTTGAAGAAAAAAAAAATAGAAAATACTAAAATATGTTGTTACTAGGATTTGAACTCTGATGCTAACTCATTAAATGAGACTGATTTATTAAATCAAATGCGTGTTTTCATTGACTTTTGAAAACTAGAAACTGTAAACAGCATTTTGCATATTTTTAGTTTCTTTCACAAATTGAATTTTGAGAATAGTTTTTGTTTTCTGTCCATTTTGAGTTGTCAAACAAGTTTTTTAGTCTCAAAAATAGAAAATTGTTGTTGAAAACAAGAAATAAGGGGAAAAATCAATTACCAAACATACCCTTAATGTGTTTGAAGCCAAGTTCAAGTTCAAGACAAGCCAAGGTTCAAGCAACAAAAGACCTAAAGTTTCTAGAATCTCAACTCCAACTTGATTCCATCCCAACTAGGGTGTGCATGGGTTGGATTGGGTGGGTGGAAGGTAATATTTTTAACTAACCCACCAATGGCAGGTTAGGAAAATTCCAATCTACCGCCAACCCACTAATCTATAAATCTAATGAATCGGTTGAAAAAATTAATAGTTTCAACTCGTTGGGCTGAGCAGGTTGATTGGATTGACAAATGCAATTAGCTAAATGAAATTATTTCAATTAAATTGGATTATAGTTTCTTCCCTCAAATAAAAAAAAATTGAAATAAATAATTGAAATTTTTATTAAAAATAATCACAAATACTACATTATTTTTATTAGAATGACTAAAATTTTATCACAGTAAAAATAAAAATATCTCAGAATCTTAAATTAGACATGTACATAGAGTAAAAATAATATTAAAATCTTAAATAGAGTGGTTGGAGTTTATTAGGAGGAGAAATATGAAAATGAAAAAATAAAAAGAAAGAGAAAGAGATGAGAGAAATAAAGTGGGTGTGTATGTGAGGTAGAATTTTGCAACATATCTATATATAGGTGGATAGGTCAGGTTATGGTGGGTTAGAATTATCTCAACCCGTTATTCAAGCCAACCCACTAAATTATCTATTTGACCCACCCAACCCCACATGTCTCACTTAATAGACCAGCATGGATTGGGTTGGGTGGGTTAGCGGGTCAGGTGTTTTGTTTTTTCACAATTCTCGACCAATCAAGTCTAAATCTTGATCAATCAAGATACGTGCAGGTTTTGTTTCATTGTTATGTTTCTTTCAAAAGTTTGATAAAGGTTTCCATGGTTTTCAACTCAAATATAAAAGCAATCCTAGAGCATGTTTTTCAAGACTTTTGGAGAGGCATGTTTTGTACACAAGCATTGGAGATCTTCCAAGATCATCTTAAGGCGTCAACCGAAGATCTAACTCAAGTTCTAAAGATCTAGTGATTGAAGTGAAGTTGCTACAAGCTAGTTACACCGAAATTGTTGGTACAAACCTTCAAGTTGGTACTTACCTTCAAGTTGGTACTTGAAGTCATGAGTAGTAGGTTCATGTTCATTAAAGTCTATAATAGAAGTGTTTGTGGATTTGTGACTACGTGGGGAGCATGGGGTACTAGTAGATTTAGGGTAAAGTATATTTTAAAACTTTCATTCTATTCTAGTGGATTATGTTTTACCTTAGGGTTGAGAGGTTAAACTCTCCCAGTGGTTTTTATTGTGGGACAAGTTGTTCCATTGGTTTTCCTTGAGTCACAATTGGTTTTCGAGCATAATTGGATTAAAACTCATCTTGATTGTAAAACTTGGTAACTTGCCACAATCAAGGCCTAAATCCCTAACAGATTCAACAATTGTTTTCATTCTTCTACATCTTCATATCTTGAATCTTTGTCTTTCTCTAAATGTTGAGCTTTGTTATCAATCCCTCAAAGAGTAACCAACATTGTTTCTCTAAATCTTCCCACTATCTCTAATCCTTTCCTTTTTCCACCATAGCAATATAATGTGTAATCGTAATCGAATCTCTAATCCTTTTTCATTGTTCTTTTGGTGAGCGAGCGATTTTGTTTTTTCTTGTAGAGAGTTACGGGCAATGCGATGGTAGCAATTGAGCCTAAAACTGACAAAATAGCTTGTCACATTAATTAAAGGGCCCGGTTAATGGGTACCAAAAATCATTTTAGGAAAGTTTTAATACAACTTTTATAAGAAAAAAATGTGTCAAAAAAATCAATTGTTTTCTTTTCCCCTAAAAAAGTTTCTAAAATATTTTCTTAATAAATGCCTTTAGGGCATCCTTTAGAAAAATCCTTTAATGAAATTGATTGTGAGATTTACTATTTATGTGAGATAAAAGAGTGCTCATTTATAGCACTTTTTAAGTATTCTATAATTTTTTATTTGTTTGAGTACCAACACGGAAAGAGTTAAAGATCTTAATACAACACCATAAAAGGTCCAGAGGTCCTATTGCAATTCCCCCAAATATAGGTTTCATTCTCATGGTATATGTAAGCTTGTTGGTGTTGAAAATTTGGCCCAAAGATGCAATTCATGGTGCAAGAATTCAAATCAAAATCTAATATGAACTTATTTGTGTTTTTAAGTATTTTTTATGAGGAAAGAAGTTTTTTATGATACTTATTAATGCAAATTCTCTTTTTCTCTTTCCTCACTTATTTCTACCTTCTCTCATTTATCACTCATTAATGCAAATTATTAATCATGATTGATTCCCTCTTACACTCTCTCTATTTGTTACATTCATATGGCATGATCAATAATTCACCAGTAGCCGTCATCAATTGCATTCATAAATCATAACATGACATGAGTAGCGGACTTGACTTACCAACACGAATCGGGGTTTAAGAACACATCAATCACAACCCAACGCACGCGTATCAAGTCAACAATAACGACCTGACAATATCATTTTGGAATCATTTATGATTAGAGCCATTAACCACAAGGAAAATTTTTCTTATAATGACACCATTTTAGGGCTTGCTATTATTTTTCATGACAGCTTCCATTGCCATTGGCCCGGAAAACAAAAATGAATTGTCACAAGAAAGATGCATTAAACAGATCACTACAATTCTCAAAACCTCTAGACACCTCTTTTGTTTTGGGGATTTATATGGTAAATCATGTTCCACATTCAACATATTTAGAGAAACGGGGCTACAAAACCACAACAGTACTCAGTAACAGATACTAATCCTACTGCTTGTAATTTAAAACCATGAAAGCTGCCATAATGTCAACCTTGGGATGTGCTACCACATTGAAGGTTCCAGTTACTTTGGGTTTTCAGGTAGTCAATACTAAGGTGCGGCCCCCCAAGTGAGCATGTCTTTTGCTGGTGATGATCTTCCATCACTGGATTCCTATAGAACAGAATAGCAAAAGCTCAATTACCAAATCTGAGACGCCTTGAACCTCACTTTCTAACAGTTGGTGACTTATGGCTATATATGCATATTTACAATGCTAAAATGTGCCGATAAACCAGAAGTACAAATGTTGATAATCTATGAAAAAATTAGACTAAATTCAAGAAATAAAATCTCAATACCTCCTTCCATTAGAATCTACAGACTCTTCAGCCATAAAATTTGAATCCTTTATATCAAGAACAGGTACCTACGGGTAAAATACATTGAAATGATTAACACATTTTACACAAAACAGCTACATTAATTGAGAATATTGGTGTAGAAGTTTATAGTAGCTTTTGTTTATTTATCTTTCTCTTACTTCACTTGATTGACTTTCCTTTTCCTTCCCTACTTCAATGCTGTCAGGTTCCAGTGGAACAATTTGTTTACCAAGCAGCTTTGCCTGCTAAAAGGGAGAAGAAAAATTGTTAATTCCAACTTTGACACCAAGAAATAAGTGAGCCGTGATGAATATACTCACTTTCATCTCTTCAATACGTTGAATAGCATTAGTAAGAAACTTCTGGTGCACTAGAGCATCATAAATCGAGGTGATTTTCTCTACATCTGGATTGTAGTACCTTTTTTTTTTTTTTTCCATGTTCACACAAATAAACTCAATTAATGTCAGAATTCTTAAACCTATGATAAATCACGTTCACATATTTATGTGAATTCTACAAAGTAAATTTGAAAATATTAAGGTAAATGAAAATTTGACCTCATTTTTTGCTGCATTTCATCTTCTAGCTGATTGAGATCATGGAGTTCTTTTCCAAGAGTCTATAAAGCCAAACAGAGAAAAATCATGTACTTACGTGTAATTTTTTTGGTTACTCATGAAAAGCACACTCTTGTAAGGCTAAAACTGTAAATAATTCAAATGCTACCTTAAGTCTGAGCTTGTCATGCCATTACCAGTTTGTGAATCATTTCGATGGAGAGATAAGAGAGAATAAGAGAAGAAAAAAAATGTCAGAAGAAAAGACATGCATAAATTGCTAAAGGTCTGTGCTACTGTGTATGTGTCTGGGAGAGAGAGAGAAAAGAAAAGGTCATACTTCGCTATCTTTTCCAGGATTTCTCCTTCATACTTCGAATTCTTGAGGCTTCGATATAAACACTACAAGTAGAAATTATAACACAGCAAGGTAAGTTTGCCCATATAGAGAGAGGGGGAAAAGAAAGTGTGGTAATTACCTCTTCATTCTCAATAGGCCTGCACAATCAAACAACAGTATTATGTTATTCAAAGAAAAAAAAAATAAAACAAACTTAGCTTAAAAATAAAGTATTCAGGTTAAACCAAACCACAAATAAAATCAGAAACATTTTCAAAACACACCCTCCTCGTAATTCATTAGGCCGGTCAATATAACGAAGAAAGATATCCTCAATCCTACAAAAAGATAGACAAAAATCATCTCAAAAAAAGAATTTGAGAAACAATAGCACAATACAGGAAGAAAGAGATATAAACCAAGTATTCAAAAATTAATATTGATAATCAACCTTCCATTACTTGCAAAGCTATTCAATCGACCAGTAGGAGAGAACATCACAAGACCAACATCTGTATCACATAAAACTGCTAATTCAGAAGCCTTCTTAATAATTCCATCCCTACGCTTGCAATATGTTACTTGAAGCGAGCTAGGATTCTCAATTTTCTTCACAATGACCTTCTTGCGAACCATTGTCAATCACAAGAAGAAAAGATGGAAAACAATTTGTTCTTGAGTACATTGAGTAAATAAAGGGAGTTTATAGGATAAGGAAAGGACGGTGCATTAATTTGTTCAGGCCATGCAAAAGAGAATATTGTTAGGGTAATTTGACAATTGTCAAAGATTCCTCAATTCATAATTTTTCTGAAGTCATTTGTAGTAAGATTTTCTGGGAAAGTTGTTGATTATCTAGAAAAGCTAAAACGTAAAATTTTTCTAGGGTCTAGCTTACAGTTACAGGATTTGAAAGTTTGTAGAAAAGTTTTATTTTACCAAGATTTATATAACACAAAATTTCTCTGGCTGATTCCTTCTAGTAGAACAAGAGGATTTATATACATATAATTTAGATATTTAAATAGGTTTTGCGGGAACTACTCAAACCTCAAAACTTTATTATTGAATCATCAAAATGACTTCAATATTCCTTTTTAAGTTTTTATTCACATAATTTTTGTGAATCCATATGAGCATTAGAGACACTCATAATTTTGTACCTGATGATACTTTTTGGGCAGGGGGCATAGATGCCAAACAAACCTGACCCCTATCTATCGTCGTAGAAGCTGTTCCTAGGAAAGATTATGGTTCTCGGTATCCATCAATAATCCCCCAAACCGGGAAGCTTAAGCGAAAATGAAAGAGTAGGTGAGGATAAGGGGGAAGCCACTAAATGATGGAAGGCTCCCCTCGCTCGCTCTAACGCTCCTTAGTAGACAGCGAGTGGAGTGCATAAGCCCTTTTAGAGATAGAGGCGAGTACTACACGAGCTCGTAAGTCAAGTACGGAACGAGCCTTGTCTACGAAGCAGAGCGACCTCGTCTTGCTTGCTTCTGGCGAAGCTTCTAGCACTAGATAATAGGCATTCTTGTATGGTAGGAATACTACTTTTTAGGCCGACCATTACATAGGAGCGATAGCGAAGCCAAGCCGTATAAAGGCGAGCAGCCCTTATAACAATAGCAAACGGCCTACTTATAGCCCTATTTTTCCCCTTTATTCGGGGACTTCAACGGGCCTTACAAGCTCATAAATGGCAATTCTTCACCTTTTCCTCAGACAGTGGGAATTCATTCTATTACTTGATTGACATTGACAGATATGTGTACCACACCAAACAAGCAATATGCCGATATGCTTGATGTACCAGCCAAGCCAGCTCGACCGTATACAGTATAAGGGATTCGCCTTTGCCTCAGACAGAAGAACAACGGATTGAACAGGACAGGACAACCGGGAAGGGAAGCCTGACATAGATATTGATTTGAACAAAGGAACTGAAACCGATACCAGAAACCAAAACAAGAGATGGAATTCCAGATTGAACAGATGACCGACCTACAATAAGACGAAAATCGAATTCCTAATTCCATTCTCTAAGACGAACTAAAGGGATGTCTCTAAGCAGCCAAGGCCAAGAGCAAGCAGGAGTAGTCCTATCTGCCTAGAAGGATTCGATAAAGAGAATGTGAGTAGGCAGGAGATCAATAGACACAGAAAGAGAAGACCAAAAGGAGCAGAAGGCACTCAGTTGTTTATGTGAAATCAAGGAGCAGCAGGTTACACTTTTACACTTTCCCGAAGAGAGCTCAAAGCAATAAGATGAAAGATGAGAAATGCTAGTAGATGAAAGATGGATGAGACGCTAGCCTTAGCGCAGAAGATCAATCATTGAGCCTTAGGCCACTACCGAGCAGCAATGGAGGATCATAAAGACTTAGAGATGATCCCTACTTGAAAAGGCGGAGACAATACCTCTTGTTGCGACAAATCGAGTTTCAAAAGCCCATTTATCAATCACATTTTCAGGCACACCAGTCAAAGAGCATCGGACCCATGAAAGTCCCCTTTTTTTACTAATATACACGGGCTTCTGAGAGGATTTTTAATCAACCAAAACCTGCAACAGAGTCCTTAATTTCTACCACTTACAAGTTGAGAGATGTTCCATTCCAATGCAGAAGAAGGATGCAAACTGGAAGGACTTGGATAAGATATTCTTCACTTGGACAGGAGATGCAGCGCGCTTAGCGCCGGAAAGATCCCTCTACATGGGTGTGCTATAAAACTAGGAGAAGAACAGAACTAAACGGATAAATTCCTTTGACCGGTCGTTTCGAGCTTCCAGTTCTTCTGGATTGCTAACGTGGTTCGATGACGCCGACGAAGGGAACCAGCGGAAAGGCTCTCAAAGGCAAGGCGCGTGCATAGGCAGACTCATAGAATAGGCGTGCGGTGATCTCCAATAGGCGAGTAGCTCCTTTTATCAATGATTTATAAAGGAGCTCTCCCTATGTTGGAAGATCACCGTCACAGCCTTATCCTATGAGTCTGCCTATGCACGCGCCTGCTTTGAGAGCCTTTCCGCTGGTTCCCTTCGTCGGCGTCATCGAACCACGTTAGCAATCCAGAAGAACTGGAAGTCGAAACGACCGGTCAAAGGAATTTATCCGTTTAGTTCTGTTCTTCTCCTAGTTTTATAGCACACCCATGTAGAGGGATCTTTCCGGCGCTAAGCGCGCTGCATCTCCTGTCCAAGTGAAGAATATCTTATCCAAGTCCTTCCAGTTTGCATCCTTCTTCTGCCATTGGGAATGGAACATCTCTCAACTTGTAAGTGGTAGAAATTAAGGACTCTGTTGCAGGTTTGGTTGATTAAAAAATCCTCTCAGAAGCCCGTGTATATTAGTAAAAAAAGGGGACTTTCATGGGTCCGATGGCTCTTTGACTGGTGTGCCTGAAAATGTGATTGATAAATGGGCTTTTGAAACTCGATTTGTCGCAACAAGAGGTATTGTCTCCGCCTTTTCAAGTAGGGATCATCTCTCAAGTCTTATGATCCTCCATTGCTGCTCGGTAGTGGCTAAGGCTCAATGATTGATCTTCTGCGCTAAGGCTAGCGTCTCATCCCATCTTTCATCTACTAGCATTTCTCATCTTTCATCTTATTGCTTTGAGCTCTCTTCGGGAAAGTGTAAAAGTGTAACCTGCTGCTCCTTGATTTCACATAAACAACTGAGTGCCTTCTGCCTTTTGGTCTTCTCTTTCTGTGTCTATTGATCTCCTGCCTACTCACATTCTCTTTATCGAATCCTTCTAGGCAGATAGGACTACTCCTGCTTGCTCTTGGCCTTGGCTGCTTAGAGACATCCCTTTAGTTCGTCTTAGAGAATGAATTAGGAATTCGATTTTCGTCTTATTGTAGGTCGGTCATCTGTTCAATCTGGAATTCCATCTCTTGTTTGGTTTCTGGTATCGGTTTCAGTTCCTTTGTTCAAATCAATATCTATGTCAGGCTTCCCTTCCCGGTTGTCCTGTCCTGTTCAATCGTTGTTCTTCTGTCTGAGGCAAAGGCGAATCCCTTATACTGTATACGGTCGAGCTGGCTTGGCTGGTACATCAAGCATATCGGCATATTGCTTGTTTGGTGTGGTACACATATCTGTCAATGTCAATCAAGTAATAGAATGAATTCCCACTGTCTGAGGAAAAGGTGAAGAATTGCCATTTTATGAGCTTGTAAGGCCCGTTGAAGTCCCCGAATAAAGGGGAAAAATAGGGCTATAAGTAGGCCGTTTGCTATTGTTATAAGGGCTGCTCGCCTTTATACGGCTTGGCTTCGCTATCGCTCCTATGTAATGGTCGGCCTAAAAGTAGTATTCCTACCATACAAGAATGCCTATTATCTAGTGCTAGAAGCTTCGCCAGAAGCAAGCAAGACGAGGTCGCTCTGCTTCGTAGACAAGGCTCGTTCCGTACTTGACTTACGAGCTCGTGTAGTACTCGCCTCTATCTCAAAAGGGCTTATGCACTCCACTCGCTGTCTACTAAAGGAGCGTTAGAGCGAGCGAGGGGAGCCTTCCATCATTTAGTGGCTTCCCCCTTATCCCTCACCCTACTCTTTCATTTTTCGCTTAAGCTTCCCCGGTTTGGGGGATTAATTGATTGGATACCCGAGAACCATAATCTTTCCTAGGAACAGCTTCTACGACGATAGATAGGGGTCAGGTTTGTTTGGCATCTATGCCCCTGCCCTCCAAACAGTATGGGAGCCTTTCAGCTCGTACTGCTCACATTCCTAGATCTTCACGGCACTCCTCCACCATAGTGTGAGCTGGGAGCAGCTCCGAAAAGCGAGGCCTACTTCAAAATTCGCTTTTCAACAACGTCAACAACACCACGAAAAAAGTAAACTATGGTTGCCCACTGATCTGATCATAGGTGAAATCCAATCCCTTCGTTTCGCGCCAGGCTTGGAAAGCGTAAGTAAGTCAGGCTCCCTTCGCCTCTCGGAAGCGAGCAGCAAGCTGAAAAAGCCCTTTTCCTTTCTCTAAAGGTAAGCTTCATAGCTCCAACCTATACAAGGGGCAAGCCAAACCAGCTGAAGGAAGGGCTTCATAGCCTTACTTTATTATTAGAGAAAGGGGAGCTTCTAATTCTTATAAATATATATATATATAAGAATTAGAAGCTAAGGGGGCTGGGAATCGCAAGAATTTAGAAGTCCTCCATTGAATGGAATGGGGTGGGAAAGACAGACAGGTTCGGAATGGCCGATTAGCAGGAGGAAGGGCGGCCCCACCCTGAAAGAAAGGTGTACGTACGTAAATAAAGAGGCTGTTATGGCCTTTACTTGATAGGGCCCCTTCCCATCTATCTTGACCGGGAAGAGGGGTGAGGCCCTTGCGGAAGCCCTGCCCGCCCTTCTCTATTTTTGGAGGGTTGTTGTTGCATAGTATCCTCGCTTTTTGTAAGTTTTTGGGCTTCAGTCGCTTTTTTCAATATAATTCTATCTTCGAAGTAAAAAAAAAAAAAAATGCACAATACTTAGTAATTTATAACATTTACTGGGTTCAAGTATATTTTTATTATTATTAAAACATATCATTTTATTTGAAAAAATGGTAATAGTTGTAAGGAAAATTAACAACAAATAAAGTTTTACGGGATGGGGCGGGTCTTCGCAGGGCCTTAAGGGGCGGGGATGGGGCAAGAAATTTTCCCCGTCATACGGGGCGAAGTGGGGATGGGGCAAGAAAAATCCATGCGGGGCAGGGGCGAAGACCCCATCCTTCGGCCCAGCCCCGCCCAGCCCATTACCATCCCTAGTACCTTTTTTTTTTTTTTTAGAGAGTTTCAACCTATGGCGTCCGCTCCTGATAATTGCTCTTTATTATCAGACCAAGACACCAATCAGTTTTTGGTGTAGGCGGGGATTGAACCCCAGATCTCTTATACAACCATCAGAGACTTTACCAGTTGAGCTAACTGGAACCCACACCATCCCTAGTACCTTGGTCTAATGATAAAGAACTATTATTAGGAACTGACGCATTGGTTGAAACTTTATAAAAAAAAAAAAAGGACTATCACATGTATAATGACCATAAAAACTTCAAAACATAAAAGAAAATAATTCAACCANTTTTTAATTAGGGATAATAATGACATTTATTACATATGTTCTGATATTGAAAATAAAATTTTGAGAGAATTATCAGTGTTTTATCAAATGAAAAAAAAAAAAAAATTGTTGAAAAAATATGGCTTTTCTCGAAAAGAAAAGAATCACATAAAAGAAAATAATTCAACCAAAATTTTTTTTTTAAAAAAAAGAGAAGAAATCAAAATTTCAATTAAATTTTAATTGCGCTCCAATTAAAACAAAATAATAATAATAATAATAATAAATCTATACATTTGAATTGGTAATGTAACCTCTATTTACCAAAAAGAAAAAAACTCGATAGAAACAAGAAGAAATTCAAAAAGGTCCCTAGTGCAGAAAAGTACAACCTAATTCGACCATCGGATCCATCAAACAAAAAATTTTAAGACCATCAGATTCCTTTGGACTCTGAGAGACAACAAAATGTCCCGTTTTCAAAATTTAATTATGTCGATGTAAAATCACGCATGGGGATGTAGCTCAGATGGTAGAGCGCTCGCTTAGCATGCGAGAGGTACGGGGATCGATACCCCGCATCTCCACTTTCCTTTTTCTTCTTTCCCTTTTTCGGGTTTTCCGACTAAAACGGCGTCGTCTTGTCTCAGTAGCAGAAGGAACAAACTGAAATACCCACCAGGCTCTCTCTCTCCCTCACTCTCACTCTCACACAGAGCCACACTACCCATTCCATCATAGTCCATAGCTCTTTACTTCTCAGTCTCTCTCTCTCTCTCTCCTCTGACTCTCCTTCATGAATGGTTCTTTCACTCACAAACTCCTCAAGCACTCTTTATACACCGCTACCACTACCACTACCACTACCACCACCCATTTCCCACTCACCTCTCTGCAATGCGGAACCATCTTACAGTCCCTCACCAACGCCAAATCCTTCACTAAAGGCCACCAACTCCATGCCCACATCACTACTTCTGGCACTCTTCAAAACAACACTTATCTCGGCACCAAACTGGCTGCCTTCTATGCCAGTTGTGGCCGTATGCCCCAAGCCCAGTTCATTTTTGATGGGATTGATTTCAAAAATTTATTCTTGTGGAATGCCATGATCAGGGGTTATGCTTGTAATGGCGGCTCTTCTTCTTTCAAATCTATTGTTTTGTACCGTGAAATGTTGGCTTTTGGTTGGAAGGCGGATAAGTTCACCTACCCTTTTGTTCTTAAGGCCTGTGGTTATTTGTTGCTTGTGGAAATTGGGAGGAGGGTTCATGGTGAGGCCGTGGTTAGTGGGTTGGACTCAGATATTTATGTGGGTAATTCTCTGCTTGCCATGTACATGAAGTTTGGGGATATGGGGATGGCGAGGATGTTGTTTGATAGAATGCCTGAGAGAGATTCAACTTCTTGGAATACTATGATCTCGGGCTATGTGAAAAATGAGAGCCCGAAAGAGGCTTTGGTGGTTTTTGATATGATGGAAAAAGCTGGAATGACTGTAGATGGGACTACTTTGCTTGGTCTCCTCTCTGCTTGTACTGGCCTGATGGCCTTGGAGCTAGGGAAAGGCGTACATGGGTATGGTGTCCGACACAATGCTGAAATGTCAAACAAATTTTTGAGAAATGCTCTTATTGAAATGTATTGTAGTTGTAACTCTATAGCTTACGCAAGGCGACTATTTGATGAGGTGAAGTTGAAAGATACAGTTTCATGGAATTCTATGATTTCAGGTCATGAGCAGAGTGGAGATGCTTTTGAGTGCTTAAGACTTTTCTGCAAAATGGTTACAGAAGGGGCACTGCCTGATGAAGTGACTATTGTAACTGTTCTTGGAGGTTGTGATCAGATCATGGCCTTACAATTTGGCACATCTATTCATTCATATCTTGTTAAGAAAGGGTTTGGTGTGAATACCATAGTGGGAACTTCCCTTCTAGACATGTATTCTAAATGTGGAAGCTTGGCTTCTTCACGTTGTGTTTTTGATGAGATGCCCGAAAAGAATTTGGTTTCTTGGAGTGCTATGGTTACAGGATATGGGGTTCATGGGAGGGGAAGAGAGGCTATCACCATTTTTCATGCCATGATAGCAGACAATGTTTGTCCAGATGAGGGTGTTCTTACTTCAGTTTTGTCGGCATGTAGTCATGCAGGACTAGTAAATGAGGGCAGACAAATATTCCATGGAATGACCACCAAGTACAATGTTAAGCCTACTCCTGCTCTCTATTCATGTGTGGTGGATCTTCTCGGTAGAGCAGGGCACTTAAATGAAGCATACGAGCTTATCAAAAGTATGGAAGTTGTTCCTACTGATGATATATGGGCTGCACTACTTTCTGCCTGCAGGCTGCAACGTAATATGAATTTAGCGGAAATCCTGGAACAGAAAGTTTTTGAAATGAACCCTAAAGGTGTGGGTAGCTATGTTTGCCTTTCCAATATTTATGCTGCAGAGAAACGGTGGGGTGATGTTGAAAGGATAAGAGCCATGGTGAGAAAGAAAGGACTGAAAAAACCACCAGGCTGCAGCTTTGTCGAGGTAGATAAGAAGGTTCATCGGTTCTTAGTTGGAGATAGGTCACACCAACAGACAGAGTATATATATGCCAAGTTAGAGGACTTAAAACAGCAACTGAAGGAGGCTGGATACAAGCCTGATACAAATTCAGTGTTTTATGATGTTGACAAAGAAGTAAAGGAGAAGATGCTTTGGGATCACAGTGAAAGACTGGCTATTGCTTTTGCTCTTATTAACACAGGTCCAGGGACCATAATCAGGATAACTAAGAATCTTCGCACATGTGGAGATTGCCACACAGTGACAAAACTAATTTCTAAGCTCATGTGTCGAGAGATTATCATGAGAGATATCCGTAGGTTTCACCATTTTAAAGATGGATCTTGCTCTTGCTCTGATTATTGGTGAGTTATACTATGTGCAATAATTGTACATTTGATACAGAAATGAAAATACAGATCTTTTATTTGAAAAGCAGATACCCAACACTTGTTTCAACATTGCCACTATGGATGTTTATTTTTTCCCCAGAACCAACTCTTTTATTTTATTCTTTAACTGCTGCTTCTCTTCACATTTGGCCATGTTCTCACTTAAATATAGAAAAGATCTTGTCTATCAAATTAGAAAGTGCACCACCGACACTCATATCTGTTTCTTTGTCCCATGGGAATGGCTCCATTGGCTCAATTGCTTCTAGCAGATATTCAATTGGCATTTTTGGTTTCGATCGCTACAATTGACCTATGTGATGGTTGTACTTTTCTGGATCTGGACAGTAATCCTATAAGAGAGAGAGAGAGAGAGAGAGAGCATTTGATCATTTCAATTTTGAAGGAGCATATACTTTTTGAAGTATGTAATTATGATAATTACTCACCTGATTGGCATGCATCCTCTTCACAAATGTCTTAAATATGTCGAAATTATTTTTCTGCAATAGATCATCTGATAAGCGAAGATATGTCACCCCATACATCCGTAGTTTTGGTGGGCCCTCTTTGTTGACACCATTAGGTCTAGCATTTAGGAGGATTTGATTATAAGCATCACGATCATATCTTGGAAGTGCATTCTCTCCTGCAACTTCTAGGTTCTCTCTCCAGCCTCCACTCAAAACCTGAAAATGCATGTGCAACATTGTGCCAATGTGATTTTTTTATTTATTCAACATTTATTGAAGGTCTTTCTATAAATTTCATTAATAAAAAAATGTCTTTTCTTTACAAAATATACTTCAATTAAAGACTAGAACTTGGTGAGAAGCATCTTGAGATGCTAGGCATGGTGCTCTGTGTGTGTGTGTGTAACTTCATATTTCCCATAGTATTTAACAGTCAACAAAGGAATATATATATATATATATATGAAAAAGAATTTTGCAACATGAAAAAAATCTAAAACAACTCATAACACCAAACAACATATCTCATCAGAAAATAATAGACATGAGAAGGGAAGTCTTAAAACGGGTTGAATTTATAAGTTTTTACCTGCTGAACAAGTTCCTGAGGTCCACTTTTGGCGTCAGAACTTTGTTCAGAGTCCCTCATCTCAAGACATGTGAAATTCAAAATGGCATAATGCCTGGATAGCATCCTTGCTACGGGTCGGTACCCATCTCTATCTTTCAAGTTGTAGTATCCTGCAGTAAGCTCTGCAGCATGATTATCAGCTTTATACCACCAGTGGATTCCGGAGACCTGTTCACGATGAAGTGTGAATCATTTCATTGATTAAAGATGGTGGATGGTAATATACGAAGGTTACAATATGATGAGGTATACTTTGGCTGCTAACTTGACTTTACAGCCTAGGAAAGCTTTGTTTGCTTCATCCAGGATCTGGTCACCATGGCTTAGTAACTTGTTAGAATACCAAGTCAAGAAGAACTTCCCTTTCTCAGTAAGGTATGTACCACTTGGTCCAAAGAACTCTGTAGATGTGGGTGTGTCATTATATGTCCCTGCATTATCTGGCAATTCCCACTCTGGATGGCCTACACTTGTTGCAGCCTCTTTGAACTCTGCCTTGAGATATTTGTCATAGCACTGCAACATTTAATTAGTATGTGGCTAAGTGCTAGAAACATCAAAGATCACATGGTTGTACTGCTAGTTGGACTAGATTGATATATATTACGCTTTTTTTTTCTAGGATTTAATTGTTATTTTCCTTTCTGTAACTGGTCCATTATTATTTACTTTCATACTTGGTTTGGAATTTATTTTCATTTCCTAACTTGTTCAGAAAGTTAGATCATTTCTTTCACTAATGTAACTTGGAACCCTATTTAAAGACCCCAAAGTTCAGTATTGCTCTGCTTGATTAGGTAAATAAATTCTCTATTGAATTCCTCCTATAGCATGGTGATGATTTAGGCAATCGTAAGTGTTGATTCTTAAGTTCTGTTTTCCTTTTCCCATATTCCAAAAAACCCTAAATGTTGATTTCTAAGCGGATCTTTTTTTTTTCTTCCTCTCAAATACTCTCAGAATTTTGTGCTTCATCATCTTTGGTATTAGAGCCCTTTTTCCTGCCTCACGTGTGCACTTACATAAAAGCGAAAACCTACTCCTTAAATATTTGCTCAAGGACTTCCAAGCAACAAAAAACAATCTCACCTGAAATTCTCCAATGCCTGGGAAAACCCATCCTTGATTTTGTGGATAAGAGGGATACCTTAGCTCCCCCGCAGGGCCAAGCCCCACTTCAATGTCTATTATGAGTCCATCTTCAAAAAAATCTGACATACTCTCTCTGAAGCTCTTCATATAGTCTCCATATATCTGTATGGTTCAATAATCAATTTTAACATGGCGTCAGTATATAACAGACATTCATGTAATTAGATGGATTTCAAATCTAATATATAGCAAGTCCAAATTTTTATTATAGAACATATATTTGACAGTTTCAAAAACCCTGAGGAGACTACAGTAATGGAAGGCTGTGGATGCAAGTAGTCTAGTCCGATAGTGTGAAGTAGGATTACCTCAACAGCAGTTCGTCCATCGAAGAGAGGCTCGTTATCCACACCAAGACTGAGGTACTCCTTGTTCCTGTTACCTGAGCGATTGGTGTAAAAGACATCAGGGTCTGATTCTCCGATGTCCAGTACCCATTGTGGCAGTGGGATGTTAACTACATCTCCTACATTACCCCCACACTGGTGGAATGACATTATAGCTTGTAACTTCAATCCACATTCTTGGACTATTTGAAACAAGCTCCTATAAGCACTCCAATCATACTGCTTAGGTCCTTGGGATTCAGTGATCCCCCACCAGACATCTACCATTACCCCATCCACTCCAGCTGCTCTTAGCTCCTTGAGCTGTTTCTCAATCCCGGCTTTGTCTTCCAGGACATTATTAATTGTAACAACTCCCAACTATTGCGCAAAGAAAGAGTAAATATTATATAAATATATATTAGCACATATTAGTTTTTAATATCATCTTAGAATACATAGATCAAACGTTATTGTATCTAGCGATTGTCATGGAACGGATGCTATAAATTAAAATTATATTGTATCTGTAAAAAAGAAAAATAATAATGTTTAGTGTATAGGATTTGGTTGAGACTTACCGGGAGCATTACATAGACTGGGACATAGTTTGCCAGCATCTTTTCATTGTAGGTGAGAGAAGAAGCCTGCATTTTTTGATTAAGAGAAAAGTTATAGGAACTCTACAAGATAAGGGAAATGGAGATTCCACAATTCGTTTTCTTTATTGGTTGCTAATGTGAGATGTCAGTGTCACAACTTACTACACAGTCTTGCATCCTTTGATATTTATACATATATAGTATATCATTTTCTACTGATATGGCACCTTATCTTGCGATAAATGGATAGTTATTCGGAGTCTGAGGCTTAAGTGGTGAACTAAAAACCAAAATGGAAGATGGCAACCCACAATGTTGCCACTGGGCCGGGCTGATTCTTTTAACACAGAGAGGGGACCATCCCCATCTCAAATCTGACACACTCTGCCTTGATAGCCGAGATGGAAGATAGGCCCTTCACTTCATTACTTTCGGCGCAAAAAAACATTATTTTCTCACCAAAAATAAAAATTTTGTAAAAAAAAAAAAAACAGATGATCATCTTTTTCGTGACATTTGGAGTTTGGACCACTCCACTTGTACGTTCAATATATTCCACTTGTAGTTGGAGTTGAATATATTCTTTTTCACAATTGAATGAAGTTATACAATTGAATGAAGTTATATTTTTGTAGGTTTTAATTAGTTTAATTTGTAAAGTTTGTTGTCGTAAAACTATCTTTGTAAAGAAAATCATATTTTTTTGTTACTTTCTCAATTGAACATGTGTTTCATTGTTTTGTATCACTTCTATTAATGTTTTTATATCAAAAATAATTTAAGAGCTGAACAATTATTTCATACCAAAATTTTTAAAGGTAAACTTCATATTTGGCCTTTATCCTTTATAACATATTTCAATTTGGTCTATAACCTTTTAATTGTGTTAATTTGGTCAATAACCTTTCAATGTCGTGTCAATTTAGTCCTTATTGTTATATCTTAGATGAAAATTTATGACATGTCAAACGGTCAAAATAAAATTTTAGTTTATTGTCATATCAACGAAAGCTAATTTTTTATTTTGACCATCTGACGTGTTATCAATTTTCATCTAAAAAATAACAATAAAAACTAAATTGACATAATACTAAAATATTAGAGATTAAATTGGCACAATTGAAAGTTTAAAGACCAAATACATAGTTTACCTAATTTTTAATCATTAAACCCTTAAGTTACAGTATATAAATATGAAATCAATATTCAAACAAAATGCCTATATGACAAGACATAAAAGAAGAACGACTTTAACTTATTATTATCAAAGAAAGAGAAATGTGTATATCTAATATTTTCACAACATATCTTAAGTGGTAGGTTGTTATTGACTATCACTAGTGGGCAAAAATGTAATTTCAAATGTGAGTTCAAATTAGAACCAATAATAACTTACTTTTTACAATGTGTTGTGAAAGTATTGTGAAAATTTTATGGACATAAACATTTCTCTTTCTTTATGAAGAATAATAAAGAGGTGCACTTCTATTATAAGAGTTAGTTCCCACATTACAAAAGATAAAATTAGGAAAAAAAATAAAATAGAAGGTCAGCACAAATAAAAGTAGAAATAATTCATTCATTAACGGCAATTTTTATGGAAAACAATTCAAAATTTGAAAAGAATTTTCTTTTTTTAAACCATTTTAAATTTTTATAACTTTCTTCCAAATATACATAAGTTCAGCCGTTAAGGTACAACGGAAGATATTGTATTCGTTAATTTTTTTTTTTTTTTTTTTTTTTTTTCAGCCGTTAAGGTACAACGGAAGATATTGTATTCGTTAATTTTTTTTTTTTTTTTTTTTCAAAAGACCAAAATGCTAAGCTAGTTATGAAATGACATTTTTGGCTTGGATAGATAAGTGACTTGAAGTACAAGAAAATACCAAACGATTTCAAGGAACCAGTTCGGGCTGAAAGGATTTTATAAAGAATTTATTGAATTTGACCAAATTTAATCGCGTGATATGCTTGAACAATCTAATTAAAGAGTCTAAATACGTATTTGGTGGGACAACAATTTTGCCCTACTCCACTTGACTTACCCCTCTCTACTTCGCCCCATGCAAGTTTTCTCTACCCCACAAAGGTGGTGGGATAGGGATGAGGTTAGATTTTAGCCCCGTACCACGGGGTGAGGTTAGATTTTATCCTTCTCTACTTCGCCCCATGCAAGTTTTCTTCACCCCACAAAGGTGGTGGGGCAGGATGAGGTTAGATTTTAGCCCTACACTATGGGGTAAGGCGGGACGGGGATGAGTTTAGACTTTTTAGACCCAACCTACCCCACCTCACATCACATTGATAAGGGTTAAATTGTAAATTTTTCATACCCTAAAACTCTACTATTTAAATTAACAAACATATTATCAGTTTATTTTATTCTACCCAACAATGTTTTTTGCCTCTCTTTCTTTCTTTCTTTCTTTTTTTTTCTTTTTTTTTTTTTCTCTCTCTCTCTAGCAAGGTTGGAATAAAATACTAATTTTAACATTTTCTTTTGTCTTTATTATAAACAAATCTATATATCATTGAATAATTGATTTTGTATTATGATTTTGTTTTCGTTATGATATTGTCATGTTAAACACTTTAATAATATTATTCAATTTTTGCTAAAAATTAGCTTGATTTGATGAGATAAATTTATTTGTAATTTCAAGTATATTTTTATTAACGAAACATGTTTTATTAAAAAAAATTATAATAATTGTGAGCAAATTAACAAGAAGTAGAGTTTTATCAGTAGCGGGGCTTTGCAGAAGCCTAAAGAGCGAGGATGAGCAAGAAAATTTTCCCCATCATGCAGGTAGGACGGGAATGAAATAAGACAAATCCATATGAGGCGGGGGCAAAAATCTCATCCTTTGGACTCACCCCGCCTCATTGCCATCCCATTTGGGTCATTAGTTCACCGGTGCCATGCACAGATGAAATTGGTTGGGGTATGATAACATTGTGAGTTTTTAGTTTCTAGGGTCATGTTAGTCTCTTTGAGCTACATTACATTTGTTGCCAAATGACAAGGATAACCGGTCCCCCAAGATAGACTAAAACAATACAGTTTTTGAACACACGTGGGAGGCTAATGAATTCACTTCACACACTCACTGAGTTGTCCTGACCACAGCTTATTGTGATATCTAGATATAGCAGAAATTGATATCCAAGAAGTACGTTACCTCTTGTTGTTGTTCTCTGGTCGAAACCTCAGGCGCTACAGCTTGGAGACTCTTCACTATACCACCACCAGCATTGAATGTAGTAAGAGCATGACTAAGTCCTACCCTCTTTACTTGCAATTCTCCTGCTGGTGCACCTTTAACTTGATTCGCGGATGGAGTTTCCCAGTGAATATGCCTATGGTGAAGCCCCAGTACTCTCCTTCCCATCTCACCTTGTGTTGAATATAGAATGCTTTCCATGGTCGCTATATATGTATGGTTATTAATGTGTTTCAACTACTGATGATATTATATATATGTGCTAGTTAAGTAGCAGAAGAGGAAATCGAAGATTAATGAATGAAACTATATATTCTATAGTGGAATTATGGAAGACTCCTTATTTTTCTTGCTAAAGAATTATGGTTTATCGGTTCTTATATATGTTTTGTGGTTGGAGTATTTCTAGTAGGCTTTATGAGCCTGTAAAAAATTATGTATGCTTGTCGGCTTTTAATGGAGTCCTCACGTTTGCATGCACCTTAATTAAAGTACAATCGTATACTTCCTTTTTCTTTTCTTTTTTCTCTTTTTTCTTTTTATTCTTATTTATGTCATTGTCCTCTGTTTGTTCGTTTCTTTAACCAGAAATAGTGAAAATATGTAAATAAACCCAAGTCTGTTGTAGACTAACTGCTAGGATTTTTTATCATACAAGCTCTATGATGATATGTGGTCGGGTTACAATCAAACCCTAATTTCAGTTAGGTTTAGGGTTTTAGTTTTGTAAAGGTTTCTCATTTTCACGAAATCTTGCTCATTTTATACTTGATATCAACAACCTGCCTATAGTTTTAAAGGAAATTGATTATCATGGCATTGGGACAAGAATTGATTTGATTGGATAGTCGGATATTTTTTCTTTTGTTGTCAAAGTTGGTCAAACTTCACATTTTTAACTTAGAACCTCTGGACTGACTTAATTAAGACAAGTGAAGGTGTTTGAGTGAGCTTTGTATATTGGATCAAATCAAGTTTTTTTTTTTTTTTTTTTTTTTCCAATTTGTGTGTGTGTGTGTGTGTGTTTTTTTTTTTTTTTAAGGTTTTTAGGATTTCATAGGGCAAAATGGGGTAGCAACTATTGAGTTCAGCCCCATGATGGGAGTGTTTAGAGAATTCCTCATTGGTTTTAGAAGCCCACATCGGCTAGAGCCTAGAAGAATGACAAGGAGATGCACTTTTATTATAAGAGTTAGGTCTCACATTGAAAAGAGAAGTAGTAAGGAAGTATGACATCCTTGTAAAAATAGTGGCAAAGTAGCTTTGTTATATGTGTGAATTAAGTGCAAAGCTTTGTCTCGTGAGAAACTAGAGGATAGCTTTGCCTAGTAAGGGAACACATTTTAGTGTATTGAGTTGGTTTATTGAATGTTGAGAGGGTTTTTTTTTTTTTTTTTTGGTATTTGTATTTGTATTTGTATTTGTATTTGTAATTCCTATTATTAATAGTGAATGTTGTTGGTGTTATCATGGAGGTAGCTAGGCTTGGAGTTAGCCTAGCCACATTAATTTTTTAAATCTTGTAGTGCTTGCTATTTATTATTTTGTGTGTATTTTAACAACAGCGACAATTATTATATGACCTTGAGGTAGTCTCCCATGCAGCGGTACAAGTATTTGACACATTCTTGGTAACACATAGATACATTGTGAGTATGACTACTGCATTTATTTTTAAGTTTTTGCTAATAATTTCTACATATTTCTTGCTTTATATGTTGATGAATATTCTATTTCCTATGAAGAGTAAGAGAGAAGTTAATCTGACGTCTTTGTTGAGTAAGAATTTGACATGAAGGCATCTTCGAGCTACCAAGATGATCCTAGGAATGGAAATTTACCGTAGGGGTTTGCAAATAAATTGCGTTATCTTAGAAGAACTATCTGCTTCTGATTTGGAAAGACTATCTGCTTCTGATTGCTACAGATTTCAAATTATCCACTGTCACAAATTCAAATAAGGAGTGAAAGCATGCTAACGCAATTGAGTGTCTCATGTATTTGATGATGTGCACTAGACCTGATATCTCTCACGTAAAGGTGGTCCATAGGATAATGGTAGATCCTGGAAAAGAGCATTTTGGAGTGCATCAAAATGGATCTTCATACGTATTCTAGGCACTTGTGACTGTGATATCCTATTTTCTAAGAGAGCTTGTACATATGCTATCGTATTTTTTTTTTTAAATGACAACTATATTGGGATCTTGATTTTAGAAGGTCCATGACATGTTATATGTTTATTTTATTAGTGAACTAATCAATTGAGAGTCTACTCTACAAGTTACTTTATCCGACGTTTAGGCAGAATATACGACAAAAGAGGTAGCAAAAAAGTTATTTGGCTTAAAGTACTGGATAACAAGTTTGATATCAAGAAAAATATCATCACTGCTACTAAAAAAGCCGATCTAAGCAGGCCACTATACGCGAGCTATTGCAGCGTTTTTGATAAATGCCGCTACAAACCCTGACCTATAGTTTATGACAGTAGTGCAAAACATTTGATTTATACTAGCGTTTTAAGGGCCTTTAGCGGCACTTTCTTTGTATAGGACCTGTTACAGCGGATCAAAATAGGTCCACAATTTGTATATATATATATATATATATATAGATTGGGTTCAAGTTACACCTAGTGTAACTCTAAACAATGATGCACCAATCAATATTTTTTAATTGAATGTAAATTTTGACAAATCGACCATTGGATTACATTATCTTTGTATATTATTCATGCTTGCAAAATTTTAAGGTGATCAAAGATCTACAGTCATGTCATCTATCAATTGTATAAATTTAGGTTTTTATAATTTAAAATAATACATAAAAAATAAGTTTATGAATCTAATGGTAAATAATATCCGATTGGTATGAAAATTAGCATGAATGTTTATAACATATAGAACATGTAATCCAACGGTAGAATTTTCAAAATATAAATTTATTAATAAGTTATTGGGTGGTCTAATATTACTTAGAGTTATATCAGGTGTAACTTGAACTCAACACATATATATATTTCTACATAATGAGCAGAACCTGTTATTGCCTTCTCAACTCTTCGAGGTAGCAAATTTCTGCCACCCTAATTTGAACATACATACTAATTGAGTTGTTAAAAGCTTGTTTGCTACGTGATTTTAAATAACAGTTTTTAGTGTTTAAACACTGAAAATAGTTGTTATAAAAAAAATGACATGTTTGGTAAGAGTGTTTTTAAATAAGTGTTTAAATTACGTTGCTCATTTTAAAGTGTTTAAATACTGAATTTAAAAAAATTCTCTTACTAGTTTTCAAATTTCAAACAACGCTGCTTAATGACACTTTTGTAAATATTTTGAAAAATATAGGGCTCACTTGATTAGACAACACATAAAACTTCTTTCTTTAATTCCAACCAGAGGCCCACTTGTCAGCTTTTTTTAAAAAAAAAAAGCACACACACATACATACCAAATACATAGTTATGTTTTTTCACTCATTGAAACATGTTATTTAAAACATAGTACCAAACACATTTGGTATAACTTGAATCAGGTGTAACTTGAACTCAACCCATATATATATATATATATATATGCACAATGAGTAGTAATGAGTAGTAATGAGCAAAACCTGTTATTGCCTTCTCAACTCTTCAGGGTAGCAAATTTCTGCCACCCTAATTTGAACATACATACTAATTGAGTTGTTAAAAGTTTGTTTGCTACGTGATTTTAAATAACAGTTTTTAGTGTTTAAACACTGAAAACAGTTGTTCTAAAAAAAAAATGACATATTTGGTAAAAGTATTTTTAAAGGAGTTGTTAAATTACGTTGCTCATTTTAGAGTGTTTAAATACTGAATTTAAAAAATTTCTCTTACTAGTTTTCAGATTTCAAATAACGTTGCTTAATGACAATTTTATAAATATTTTGAAAAATATAGAACTCATTTGATTAGACAACATATAAAACTTCTTTTTTTAATTCCAACTAGAGGCACACTTGTCAGCTTAAAAAAAAAAAGAAAAAGAAAAAAAGCACACACACACATATCAAATACATAGTTATGTTTTTTTACTCGGTGAAACATATTATTTGAAACATAGTACTAAACACATTTTTTGCTTTATAAATACTGTAAACACGTGTTTTCACAATACTTTTTAAATCACAATTTTCACATCATTTTAAACAACGATACTAAAAATCTTTAGCCAAACGGCTCTAACTTGTTATGAGCTTTTTTTTTTTTTTTTGGTTGACGAGTTATTTTGAGATTGAGCTCAACTTGTTTAGAAAATAAAATTAGATAAATTAATTCTAAATTATTAATACTTGATTAAATCTAGCTATATTCGTTTATAGCCCAACTTACTGCCTGATCAAGTCAGAGACTAACAACTAATGGTATAACTAAAAGTGCCGGCAAGTGAGCAAGTAAAAGGCAGTAAATTCTAAATTCTAAATGACATGTCTATTTCATTTTCATAATATTTTTATAATAAATTTTAAGTGACAAGTTGTTACTGGTTATTATTGTTAAAACAAAAAAGTAATCTTAATGTTAGGTTCAAATTTGAACTAATAACAACTAACTACTTATAATTTATTATAAAAATATTGTCCATGAAGTATTTCTCATTTCTCATTCTAAATAGTAACTCTTGAACCTAAAAATAAAAAAAATAAAAAAAAAAGGCCAAGACAATCCGAATGCCACTGCAGGCTAGGAGCTCTCCTGTGGAAGACACCTGGGCTGTAGCACATGATAGCTCTTGGGTCGGGCCCGTTTGTTTAACAAAAGGCCAAGGAAAAACAAATTCATGAAATAGCAAAGAATATGAAATACCTGGAATTCAATCAGCCATGAGTCCATGACATTGACAATTGCATTGAAAATGAGCACCCTTTTTTTTTGTTGGGATCAAAAGAAAAATGGGAAACGCCAGAGCATTGAAAAATGCTGCCTCAGCCATTGTTGGGTCAAAAGAAAAATGGGAAGCATCTTCATTGCCAAATTTGTTTTAAAATTTAAAATTGCTGCTTCAGCCACTGTTGAAAATGAAATTGCCGAGTTTTGACAGTGGTGGATATTACTTACTTATTTACACTAATTACTCGCATCAGCAAGTCTCACTTCAAAGTAAACTAAAAAAAAAAAAAAAAAAAAAAAAGCACACACACACATATCAAATACATAGTTATGTTTTTTTACTCGGTGAAACATATTATTTGAAACATAGTACTAAACACATTTTTTGCTTTATAAATACTGTAAACATGTGTTTTCACAATATTTTTTAAATCACAATTTTCACATCATTTTAAACAACGATACTAAAAATCTTTAGCCAAACGGCTCTAACTTGTTATGAGCCTTCTTTTTTTTATTTTTTGGTTGACGAGTTATTTTGAGATTGAGCTCAACTTGTTTAGAAAATAAAATTAGATAAATTAATTCTAAATTATTAATACTTGATTAAATCTAGCTATATTCGTTTATAGCCCAACTTACTGCCTGATCAAGTCAGAGACTAACAACTAATGGTATAACTAAAAGTGCCGGCAAGTGAGCAAGTAAAAGGCAGTAAATTCTAAATTCTAAATTCTAAATTCTAAATTCTAAAAGACATGTCTATTTCATTTTCATAATATTTTTATAATAAATTTTAAGTGACAAGTTGTTACTAGTTATTATTGTTAAAACAAAAAAGTAATCTTAATGTTAAGTTCAAATTTAAACTAATAACAACTAACCACTTATAATTTATTATAAAAATATTGTCCATGAAGTATTTCTCATTTCTCATTCTAAATAGTAACTCTTGAACCTAAAAATAAAAAAATAAAAAAAAGCCAAGACAATCCCAATGCCACTGCAGGCTAGTAGCTCTCCTGTGGAAGACACCTGGGCTGTAGCACATGATAGCTCTTGGGTCGGGCCCGTTTGTTTAACAAAAGGCCAAGGAAAAACAAATTCATGAAATAGCAAAGAATATGAAATACCTGGAATAACCACCTTAAAAAGAAAAAATATATAAGTCCTGGAATTCAATCAGCCATGAGTCCATGACATTGACAATTGCATTGAAAAAGAGCACCCTTTTTTTTTGTTGGGATCAAAAGAAAAATGGGAAACGCCAGAGTATTGAAAAATGCTGCCTCAGCCATTGTTGGGTCAAAAGAAAAATGGGAAGCATCTGCATTGCCAAATTTGTTTTAAAATTTAAAATTGCTGCTTCAGCCACTGTTGAAAATGAAATTGCCGAGTTTTGACAGTGGTGGATATTACTTACTTATTTACACTAATTACTCGCATCAGCAAGTCTCACTTCAAAGTAAACAACAAGACATCCTAGTCAACTAATGTGACAACCAACATCGAAAGATAACAGTACAAGGTCATTATTGTAAACAGCAACAGTTGTCAGTGATAACTCTGTAAATTCACTTATTGTAACCAAATATTCTGCCAAGTAACAGAAAAATGGTTCAACTCAATAGTCCATACCCAGGGGAAAAAAAAAAAAACCACCATTACAAAAACCAGAACCAGAAACAACCACCAAAATTAACCCACATTGTCCTATACAACAACCTCATCTAAGACTTATGAATAATTTTAAAATGAAATAGCTAAAAAAAAAAAAATGGCATAAGAAATTTCTAGGATTCTTACTAAATGAACAATGCTGCTAGGCATGCGCAGGGCCAGGTGTGACCGGCACCGGACTAGGCTGATTCATTGGCGGCGGAATTACCATTGTTGGCGGCGGAGGTGGACTTGGATTTGGGTTAGTTGGAGGTGGGCTTAGGATTGGGTTGGAGTTAGGCGGAGGTGGGCTTAGACTTGGGTTGGGGTTAGGTGGGCTGGGCTGGTTGGAGCTGGGATCAGGGCTTGGATTTGGATTTGGATTTGGATTAGGTGGGCCGAAACCAGGGTTGGGGAAGACCACCGGAGCCGGAGGAGAAGAAAAGGAAGAAGAAGATTGGCAGGAGTCACCGAAGCATTTGTGGGTCTTCTGAAGGCCATGGCGGAGAAGCCCAAATCCCAATACAAGTCCAAGAACCACCAGCACTGTCACTATGAAGATGAAGATCTTTGTAGCTTTACCCACATAACACATTTCTTCTTTTTCTTTCTTTCTGTTTCTGGGGTTTGCTTCAAGGATTTGAGCGTAGGAATTCTGAATCTGATAGGGTTTGTTTTGGTTCTGTAGATTTTAGCAAAGATGGGTTTGAGTTTGGGTTCTTTTTCGTCTTCTTTTCATGGTGGGTAAGAGAAAACGAAGAGAGAGAGAGAGAGAGAGAGAGAGCCTAGAAAGGCTAGAATAGTGTTTGGTTGGTTCACTGGTTGGCTGGTCACTTGCTTGGTTTGGTTTTTGTGATTTTAAGGATTGGGAAAGACTAAAGAGTTAACGTGGCACGTGAAGGCCAATTATGAGAGTGAAAGGCAAGCAAAATGGATTATATTTGCCAAAAGTTTTAGCTGTTGCTTTCTGCAACTACCTATATAGTAGTAGTATTAGACTTTCCTCAAACCAAAAAAAAAGAAAAACCTATATAGTATTAGTCTATTAGACTCTTCTCAAAAAAAAAAAATATATATATATATATATATATGTAGTATTAGACTATAGTTGCACTCTTTCTTGACTACCAGCTTACAAAATAGTGAAAATACCTCTTATTTAGGGAAAATAAATTTACGCCCTAAACTATCTTCACATTTATAACGTCCTCTTTTTTCTTTTCTATTTTTGTGGCTGAATTGACACTGAAGAGAATTGTATTGATGCGTCTCAGACTCTCAGCCATCTAAATTGGACATTAAAATTTTAAAATGAGACGGAGAGGGGCACACGTGAGCCGCATGTGTTACCCAAGTAACCCAACATTCTCATCATGTCATATTGTCATCCATTCGTAAAGACAAACTTATCCTTGCTAATAGCAACTAAAAACCATCATTTCGAGTCCTTCAACTTAGGGTCCGTTTGGTTCCTGTAAAATATTTTTCAAAAAATAGTTATTTACCAGAAATACTATTTTTCGGAAAAGGAAAATATTTTTAAGTGTTTGATTGTATTATGAAATTGTTGTAGAAAATAATTTTATGTGTTTGGTTCTATTCTGAAAATGTTATTTTCCTACAATTTTTCACATTTTCTCAGCTATTTTCTCAGCATCCAAACAAATTTTATTACAAAAAATTTCAAAATCACAGCCAATTCATCAACAAATTCCGGCAGCAAATTCCGGCAATCAAAAGCTACAACCACCAAAACATCACCACCACACCACCACAACAACAACAACAATCAGTTCATCAAAAAAAAAAAAAAAAAACTGAGAGATCGAGGAAGAGGGAGCGATGGGTCTGGGTCGACGACGATCAAAATCCGGCAATCAAAAGCAGAAACAAAACCAAAAAACAAAAATCAAATCCGATCAGAGGCGATGGGTTCTGGGTTCGAAGGAGATCGACGATCGACAGTACGACTCGCCGGTGCGAAGAGCGCTGGGTTCTGGGTTCGAAGGAGATAAACGATCGATGGTGCGACTCGCCAGTGCGACTCGTTGGGTCTAGATCGAAGGTGCGACTGGGTCTGCTCGTTGCAGTGAGGCGATGGGGACTGGGTTTGTGGGTTCGTGGTCGCCGGCGATGGGCTCTGGGCTTGGATCGGCGATTTGTGGGTTCGTGGTCGCCAGCGATGAGTGCTGGGCTTGGATCGGCGATGGGCGCTAGGCTCTCTCTTTCTTTCTCTCTCTCTCTCTCTCTCTCTTCGTGCTCTTTGTTTCTCAGTTTTCCGGAAAATAGAATTTGAAGTGCAAATAGAAAGCGAATTGATTTTCCCCTTTGACCACTGGTCAACTGAAATCAATTTCCGAAAAATTGATTTTCCGTGCGCAACCAAACACCCGTAATTACAGAAAAGCATTTCCAGAAATGATTTTCACCCAAAACAAACGCAACCTTAATATTGCAAAAATCAAGTTTATTTGTGATTGAGTGCCGTTTAAAATTATTTGGCAAGATAAGGAGAAAAGCAAATTTCGACAACGATGTTGCCGAAATTCTAAGAAAACATATGAGAGAGGAGAGAGAAATGATGTGGGTTTACTATAATTTTCCCTTTAAAATATATAGGAGTATTTTAGGAGTTTTAGTATAAAAAAAAATCATTAAATCTAACTTCATTCCTTTCAATTCCTCCCAATTTTTGGGAGGAATGAAATTTTCAGATCTTTAGAAAATAGAGATGAATGAGTGTTCCCTTCTACTCATTTCATACCCTTCCACTTAAATTCTTAAATAAGGGAATGAACTTTCCATTCATTCCAATAAAACTCCCAAACAACGGAATGAAAAAATACTAGGACTTTTTAGCACGAACCAAAAGTTGATTTTCAAAATATTTTTTGAAATCTAACATATAAATAAAAAATCTCTAAGAGTATTGAAACAAAATAAAATGATATAATTTTAAAAATATTTTTCTAAATGCAAATAAAATTAAAGAAGCAGGCTTATATATTGCTATTTCTAAATTTATAGATTACTAGCAAATAACATGTACAATGTACATAAGAGTTTAATAACATATGATTTTTCTCTCTTTATTTTTTGTGTTATATGAAATTTGATAATGATATTAGTTATTAATAGGCATTTATAATGATTATGTTTTTTTTTTTTTTTAATAATTCACTAGTATAATGAGGAAATAGGGATTTGAACTTTAGATATCTTCGATGGAACTATTAGAATGTGCCAATTTTTTTTTTAGAAACAATGTGCCAACCAATTGAGTTACAAGTCTCTTAGCTAGGATGGTTATGTTTAAATATAAAACAATTTATTCTACCATTTAAAAAAAAATGATATGACACAATTCTAAAAAATGTTTAAATATAGAATAAATTTCAAACTAAATTAAAATATATATTAGAATAATGATATATAAAATTTTCAAGCCTCACAAACTATAGTTAGTACAATATTATGAAGTTAACAAAAAGTTAAACACACATATCAATTAATAACACTTAATAAGGTGACAATATGCACCTTTGGAGTTTGGAACTTTGGAGACCTCACATAGTCACATTCACTACCTTATAGCCCAATATGACGTGTCAATAGCACTTCCTCGGTTAAAATCAATAATAGTAAAATAAAACTACATCATCAAACACAAACAAAAAGAACACCATAATTTAGCAAAAAAGAACACCATAATTTATTTGATTTGATGATATAGCTATTTACATCAGTGATGACATATGAAAATCTCACTATAAGATAGTGAGATTATATTCTCTAAAAAAACTAAAAAATTACTGTAGGGGCCTTTTTTGTGTTTGGGCTGGGCTGCCTCCTACGGTGATGAGCCCGAATGTTTTTCTGAATAGGGAAATTGAGACCGGCCCAACTGTAACTCACTTTGGGCTAGCTTGTGCACAAACTTTGCCTTGTCTGCCAGGAACACCCTAACGGCAAGCAGAGCTATTACAACAAGATTACGGCAGGCAGATATAATGACAATGAAAGGAAAACAGAGTGCAGTAGCTTTTGTTAATAATAAAAAAGCGAATATCACAGTAGTAATAATGGTAATAATAACAATGGATTTTATAAGAAAGAACAATTGATTGAACGATGATGGAAGTTAATCAAAAATAAACATCAAGCCAAAACCGAGTCTGCAGTGGCAAAAAATCAAAGAGGAAGAACGCTTCCTTTCAATGAAACTAACCTCCCAGGAGAATATCCTGCCGTGGGGATTAATGACTTTGAGGGAATCGGACCTAAGTGATAGATGCCTAAGGAAAATTCTTACTGTTAATTGTTCCTTAGAGAGTGGGATTTTGAGGGGGAGAGGAAAGAAAAGATCTATTGGTGCATGCCCATTATCCTCACTATTTGTTTTCTTATCTTTCCTTCTTTTCTTTTCCTTTTCTTTGAGTTTTTTCTTTCTATGTTTTCTCTTCCTCTGTTTTTCGGTCCCTTTTTCAGGGCACGGCAAGGGTCCTTTTATAAGGCCTGCTGTGATGGTTTTTTACCATTTCACCCCCTAACGGCCTTTGTCTGGTCTGGGCATGCTTGCCGACCACCGTCTGTACACTGCTTACCCTCGCCAGACAAAAATAGGTTGGTGTCGTTTCTGTCCGCCGTGGCACTGTCCTCTGTCATGGCTTAAATGCTCTCTCTCTCTCTTCCTATGGCATGCACCCAATGTTCCCTCCCCAACCTTACCTCTTTTGGGCAGTCTGTCATCCCAGCAGGACGTACCTCCCAAAAGGGTTTGGACAGGGAACGTAAAATAAATCTTTTCCCCCCTCCCCACCACCAAACTGCACCCCCCTTTACCTCTTTCCACTGACCCATGGCCCCACCATGACCCATATTGGCTGGGTACAGGCTGGTGGCACCTGGGCCTTGCGTATGCTCTCCTATTATGTACGTTCAAAAGCCCGCTTGCGGCCCATGTGTTTGTTGTGTTCTGGAGCTTTGCTTGCATTCGTCTGCCATACTTCTTCGTTCTTTCATGTGGGCCGTTCTGTACTTTCACTGCTTCCCTTTGGGATTGGGCTTTTCTTAATACTGGGTTTCACATCTCTCTTGGCCCATTTCTCGGTCTATATTCATGTCTTCTTTCATTACTTGGCATATCCTGCCATGATGATACGTTCCTGCTAGGCCTCTTTCAAGCCTGCCATTCCATTCTTTCCCCCAGTGACTTAAGAGAGCCTACTGGTGTTCTTACTCATGGGCTCCATTGTCCCTTTCTTTTTTCCCTTTGGGCCTGCGGCCCTTTTACTTTCCTTGGGCTTCCTTGGCCCATTTACTGACTTTGCTTTCCCATGAGCTTTTACGAACTTGATTGGGCTTCCCCGGCCCAATCTCCTCATACTCATCCTTGGGGTTCACGGACTTGCCATCAACCCCTACTTTCTTTATTTACATTGCCTTAGGCCTGCTACGGCCCATTCTCGCTTTTTCATACCATACATTGCCCATGGGTGTCATTTCTCTCTTTCTGGGCCCTTTGGGCCCATTTGCTTCCTCAAGACCCATTTATTCATGTTATGGGTCTGTGTTCTATTTTTCCTGCCGCTTGGGCCTAACAGTCTTATTCTATGCCTGCCACTCTTATTGCCTGCTTTGCTGGGTTGGGCTGGCTTTACAAAAATGACCCTCAACAATTACCACAAAGATTTACATCAGTGATGACATGTGAAAAACTCTCTCTCTCTCTCTCTCTCTCTCTCTCTCTCTCTCTCTCTCTCTCTCTCTCTCTCTCTCTCTCTCTCTCTCTCTCTCTCTCTCTCTCTCTCTCTCTCTCTCTCTCTCTCTCAAACATAGAGGCAGCAAGAATACCATTTTCCCCTTTTATATGGTGGCTTCCATATACTTGTGAAAATATATCTAGTTTTATGCATGTTGCACTGTTTAATAGGAATCACTAAACTATATGAATATTGAAATAATTTAATTAAGTTGAATGATAAAATTGAAAGTAAACGACGAATGCACATGTAAGCTTAAGTTTATTACATATATAAAATAATTATTTGATTATAAAATAATTTTAAAAATATAATGAAATTTCTGAAACTTTTGATGATTGAATTTTAATTTGATTGATATTTCATATTTTTATTTTTATTAAAAACTTTAGTAATAGAGTTTAATTAAAGTAAATTATTTTAATAATCTTCAGGTACATCTACTAAGTCACAGTATGAAATTATTTTGTACAACATATAACACTCACATTGAGTCACATGACGCAAACACATGTAGTGTGATATAACTTTTATTAATATAAAAAATAATGTTTGAGTGTTAAAGTAATAATAAAAAATAATAATGAACTTTCTTTTAAATTTTTAGAAACTCTTGCTAGTAGTAGTAATTTTACTAGAGTAGTATTTTTTTTAAAAGAAAAAAACTTATAAAATTTAGCAATTGAGAACAACTATTTTAATTACTTGAATGAACTTATAGTTCATCATATAAAAAAAAAAAAAAAATTAATTAGAAAAGGAGATGGCTTATAGTTTCACATGAAATGATTTAAAATATATATATATATATATCATTCTTATTATTTTACGATCCTCATATACTATCCTAGAGGTCTTATAGTCACGTGAAAGGATATTTTATTTGAGGTCTTTAGAATATTTTTCATTTCCTTGTTTGAGAGTTTTAATGGAGGAAATAGAAAGTTCATTCCTTCGTTTGAGAGTTTAAGTAAAAGGAAATGGAATTTGTAGGACTTAGGGTGAGTTTGGTTGAACTTTTTGTAAAAGTGAATAATGAAAAAGTGGAGTTTCAAAAAGCTGAGTGTTGAGAAAAACTGTTAAAAAATACTTTTTGAAAAAACTGAGTGTTTGGCTAGCACTTATAAAAGTGGCAGTTTGAGGGGTAAATTACCAAAAAGAACAATGTATATATAAGGGAGTTTATTTCATACTTAAATCAACTATTTCATATACTTACTAAATAATAATAATAATAAATATATATTATTGGTATTATTTTAATAATTTTTGGGCAATTTTTCTTTTTTAGTGTCATAATTATTTTTATTACCATTAATTACTTCTTATCAATATTAATTAAATCTAAATAATTTTCATCATCATGAAGCACAAAAAAAATGTAAAAAGATGATAAAATACACACCAATAATCCTAGTTTAAATTGTACTACATAAAAATGTAAAAAGATAATAAAATACATACTAATAACTCAAGTTTAAATTGTACTAGATGATATTATAAAAAATATATATATATATATATAAAAAAAAAAATAGACAACTACTAATTATTATTCCCCTGAATGGAATTAGCAATGAAATCACGAAGAACTACCATCGCAGGTTCTGTTAAAGATCCTGAGTTCTACTCATAACTACTACTTGCTTCACTATTAATGTTCTCTTCTAGAAATTGAATCTCATTCTGTCAGCTACTCTAGTTGCTGCAATATCCCTAAGCATTCTATCAAGTTGTCCTAGATTTTGTGACCTTTCTGTCAAAATTTGTAGCTTTGGGTATTTCCTACAAATGTAATTGTCATTTAACTCATATTACAATAATATTAAAAAAAAAAAAAAAAACTATCCCCAACTAACTACATATTAATAAAATACTCAACTCACCTTCAACTTTCGGTCCCACCAATCATCACTAGCATCAATCGTTCCCTTCACTGCATCCCAACCTAAATTTGTGTCATGACTTTTCAATTGTTCCCACACTCTCCAATCAAATTTTAATACATCCCACCTACTTTTTTATTGGTCCTTATTATAGTTTAGACCAGTCTCATCACAAAATTTGGTCACCAAAATGGTCCAACCTTTGGGACTAAAGGCAACACCTTTTGTTCTATTCTTGGCTTTAATCTGTTCCACACAAAGGTTACAAAAAGTAGTTGTCCAACTTGGATCTCCCCATAATGCTCTAGCCTTTTTTGCCTCGAATTTGGAAGTGGTGTTTTTATCCATCTATAGAGTTAAGCAACCATAAGAAATGCAAAAAATAGAATTCATAATATTCCAATCTAGTGAACTAGTTACAAACATGATCTAATGTTAGGAGTGTGTAGGTGTATATATGTGTGGGGTACTGATGGGGAGTGTATGTGTTGCTGCATGGTGAGGTGCTGCAGGGGTGCATCTGCTGCTAATGTGGGGTGTGTCTACTGCTGATGAGGCATGCGTGTGCAGCTGCCCCATCAACTGCACACGCATGCCTCATCAGCAGCAAACGCACCCCACATTAGCAGCCCACGCACACCCTGCAACAACACACGCACTCCCCATCAGCACCCCACACACATATACACCTATACACTCCTAACATTAAAATGTGACACACTAACATGTATTTGCATCCTCAATATAAAACATAGAGCGTATGTACAAGTCATACATCCCCAAAATGAAAAACTGCTCTATTGTATTTAAACATTAAAACAAAAATACCCAAATTCAATCTTAAACTTCCCTTATCATAGCAATGGCAATATTAGTAGGACAAAAAGCCCCTTTGTATTAGCAAATGAACCAAAGAGGAAGAAGTAATACATTAAGGAACATAAACTAAAGCATTTATCACTTATTACATCAACAGAGACCCCCACATCAATACTTAGCTTTGCCATCAACAATAATCCTCATATTTAAATTTATATGGTAAAAATCTTGTTAAGCCGATTTTTCTTCAATTCCATCAACAGATCAAATCGAACACTACATTCCTCATTACCTTTCAATCGTCAGTTCCAAAAACAAATCTCAACATTTTTAATTCAATCAAATAACTATTAATAAAAACCCCATGATCACCCTGACAACAACTACATATTTTCCTTTTTCTTCTCTGATTTTCAAACCCCAAACCCAAACTTTTGTCTTTTTTCTATTAGAATTATGAGCTACAAGTCTACAAACCATTCATAGCAAGATTCAAACCACTGTAAATTCCAATCAACAAAAACAAATAACTAAACAAGTAAAGGAACAATACCCATTAATCTATAACAATAACTCTCTTCTGGGTTGCCGAGAAAATATGTACCCACAAATTTTTTTCAGTACCCGGCAAAAGAACAAATAGATCTTTAGCAAGAACAAAGCATGCAAGATCTGAAATTTTTTTTTGATAGGTAAAAAAAAAAAAAATTCAGATCAGTGTTGGTACCTGGTGGTTTTTGGTAGCAGATCGGTGTTACTTGGTGTTTTGTTGATCAAAACTCTACCTTCAAAACATATTTCTCAGATCAAATTAGACAAATAAAATTAAAAAAAAAAAAAATTACAGAGGAAGGCCTGCTGAAGAAGACGAAGAAAGAAGAAGAAGATTTTCAACGGGTGATAGTTGAAAAGAGAGACTTACGCGCAAGGAGACACTAAGAGGGTAGAGCTGAGAGGAGATGAGAGGCGTGAGTGCTGGCTTGCGTAGAGCAGAGAGATGAGATGAATTTGCTGAGGCTGTGCGTGATTTGAAGAAGACACATTGCCCTTTATTGAAGGGCAATTTTGGTAATTGAAGTCAGCCCAACGGATATATATATATATATATATATATATAAACGCCCACACCAGCTTTTACAATTATGGACCGAAACAAGCCAATTTGAGAACGCGCGTTTCTTCGCAAATATAAAACGCAACTTTTGTCAAAAAGTTGCGTTTTATACTCACCAAACACTGAATTTGGGCTGGCTTTTTTAAAAAGCTAACTTTTGGGCTCAAAACGCCTAAACAAACGGGCACTTAGGAGGAAACAGTCATTCCTCTCTATTCCCTTAAAATCTCAAATTTTCATTCCCTCAAATTTGAGAGGAATTGAAAAGAATGAAATTAGATTTAATGAATTTTTTACTAAAACTCCCAAAATACCCATATATATTCAGCCATTTATTTTAAAATAGAGGTCCAATAGTAATATTGTAAAAAAAAAAATGATTCCATTCATTTCCTTCTATGTTACTCTCAAACAAAATTACTTATATTCCATTCATTTGTATTCCTTTCTATTCCTTTATCTTAAAACATCTAAACAAGATTGTTTGATTTCATTCCATTCCATTCTTTTCTATTCCTTTCCCTTACTTAAATAAATTCCATTCATTTACATTTGCTTAAATATATATGATTGATTTTTTGACAAGTGAATTGCACTTACCGTAGTGCTTTCAATATTTTCAGTTTTAGACCTATTGTGGCGCTTCTAAACTGCCGTAATAAATTTTTATTTTGTAATTCCCTATTACGGTGGTTTAAAAGTGCTGTAATAGGTCTTTAAAAAAAGAACAAAATCAATTTCATTTTCGTACCTATTGTGGCACTTTCAAACTACCATGAAAGGTTTTTATTTTGTAATTACCTACTGTGGCAATTTAAAAGTGCTATAATAGGTCTTTAAGAAAAAAAAAAATCATTTCCCAATTTGGGATCTATTGCGGCACTTTCCAACTACCCTAATAGGCCTTTCATCGTTGATTACCATTGCCGATGTTTTGGAAGCACTGTAATAGCTCCTCTCACACACACACACACACACACACACGCACACGCACACACACACAGAGTAATGTTACACTACCTAATAACTTATTAATGAATTTCTATTTTGAAAATTCCACTGTTGGATTACATGTTCTATATGTTATAAATATTCATGCCAATTTTCATACCAATCGGATGTTATTTACCATTCAATCCATAAACTCATCTTTTATGTATTATTTTAAATTAAAAAAACCTGAATTTATACAATTGATAGATGACATGACTACTAATCTTTGATCATCTTAAAATTTTACAAGCATGGAGAATATACAAAGATAATGTAATCCAACGATCGATTAGTCAAAATTCACATCCAATTAAAAATATTGATTCGTATAACATTGCTTAGAGTTACACAATAGGTGTAACTTAAACCCAACCCTATATATGAGATGAGTTCAAGTTACACTTAGTATAACTCTAAGCAATGTTACACCACCTAATAACTTATTAATGAATTTATAATTTAAAAATTCCACCGTTGGATTACATGTTCTATATGTTATAAACATTCATGCCAGTTTTCATACCAATTGGTTGTTATTTACCATTTGATCCATAAACTCATC
This sequence comes from Quercus suber, assembly GCF_002906115.3. Taxonomy (NCBI): domain Eukaryota; kingdom Viridiplantae; phylum Streptophyta; class Magnoliopsida; order Fagales; family Fagaceae; genus Quercus; species Quercus suber. The sequence continues at coordinate 1,064,717 of NW_027069620.1, read as the reverse complement.
TTATATATATATATATATATATATATGTGTGTGTGTGTGTGTGTAAATTATTATTTTTTATGTTATACATATTCTATTACTACTCTCAAACCACTTGTTTATTCCATTCATTTGTATTCCTTTCTATTCCTTTATCTTAAAACATCTAAACAAGATTGTTTGATTTCATTCCATTCCATTCTTTTCTATTCCTTTCCCTTACTTAAATAAATTCCATTCATTTACATTTGCTTAAATATATATGATTGATTTTTTGACAAGTGAATTGCACTTACCGTAGCGCTTTCAATATTTTCAGTTTTAGACCTATTGTGGCGCTTCTAAACTGCCGTAATAAATTTTTATTTTGTAATTCCCTATTACGGTGGTTTAAAAGTGCTGTAATAGGTCTTTAAAAAAAGAACAAAATCAATTTCATTTTCGTACCTATTGTGGCACTTTCAAACTACCATGAAAGGTTTTTATTTTGTAATTACCTACTGTGGCAATTTAAAAGTGCTATAATAGGTCTTTAAGAAAAAAAAAAATCATTTCCCAATTTGGGATCTATTGCGGCACTTTCCAACTACCCTAATAGGCCTTTCATCGTTGATTACCATTGCCGATGTTTTGGAAGCACTGTAATAGCTCCTCACACACACACACACACACACACACGCACACACACACACACGCACACGCACACACACAGAGTAATGTTACACTACCTAATAACTTATTAATAAATTTCTATTTTGAAAATTCCACTGTTGGATTACATGTTCTATATGTTATAAATATTCATGCCAATTTTCACACCAATCGGATATTATTTACCATTCAATCCATAAACTCATCTTTTATGTATTATTTTAAATTAAAAAAACCTGAATTTATACAATTGATAGATGACATGACTACTAATCTTTGATCATCTTAAAATTTTACAAGCATGGAGAATATACAAAGATAATGTAATCCAACGATCGATTAGTCAAAATTCACATCCAATTAAAAATATTGATCCGTATAACATTACTTAGAGTTACACAATAGGTGTAACTTAAACCCAACCCTATATATGAGATGAGTTCAAGTTACACTTAGTATAACTCTAAGCAATGTTACACCACCTAATAACTTATTAATGAATTTATAATTTAAAAATTCCACCGTTGGATTACATGTTCTATATGTTATAAACATTCATGCCAGTTTTCATACCAATTAGTTGTTATTTACCATTTGATCCATAAACTCATCTTATATATATATATATATATATATATGTGTGTGTGTGTAAATTATTATTTTTTATATTATACATATTCTATTACTACTCTCAAACCACTTGTTTTCTCTTCTTTTTAGTATTCTCACAACTTCTAATTCGTTTTCTCTTTCATCCTACGTTATTAATGCGATGACAAATACCCCCAACGCAATCCACCTTGCTTGTTTCTCAAAAAAAAACAAAAAAAAAAAACAAAATCCACCTTGCCTCTGTCGGTCCAACTGTTGCCCCATTGCTATCCTAGTTCAAACTTTGTTTACTTTCTTATTGAACAAACTCAAAATTTTCAAGAGTTTGTTGATTAACTTTATTCCTTCTCCATACAAGAAATACCAAAAAGTCCACAACTGAGATTTTTTTTACCCCTTATGTCAATAGTTAAAAAAAAAAAAAATTAGTTAAAATTATGTTATTTCAATTAATTATATGGAATTTTTTTTGAACGTATAAAAATAAGATTCACAAAATTTGTATTATAAGATATTGTATAGAACTATATAGGTAATATTTATATTATTAATAAAACACAAATAGTAAGTTGATATGTTATGAATTTATTTACAAATTTACACAATTTAATCTCAAGTCTATATAAGTATATTTATGTTATAAATTTGTTATAAATTTAATATTGTATATGCTTAAATTGACCCTCATACTCATGGGTTTGTTTATGAATACATTATAATATTTGACTTTCACTCAATTAACAATTGAGTATATTTTGAGTTTGAATTTAGCTCTCTTGTTCAATAAATGAACATAAACAATCTTTTTCTTGAGCCAAATTTGAGCTAGTTGAAAATAGCTCGATTCCATTTATACCTCTAACAATTGGGTTATTTTTATTTCTTGCTTTTATGTAGTTATTTCAAACCTTTTGCTACATGACAACTGAGAAAAATACAAACCTAGCAAGAAAAAAGAAGAAGTAAACTCATCCTATTAATAGATAGAGCCCAAGAATATATAGGGTTTATTTGGTTAACAATTTCAACATATTTGTTTTATAGTTTTTTCCAACCCAAAAAAAAAAAAAAAAAAAGGTAAACTCATCCTATTATTAAAATCACTCAAAACTTATTTTGAGAATTAATTCTAAAAATTGATTTTCTAGTGTTTTCCCACTCCAAAAAAGTGATGGAATTCGTTTGGCAATGTGTTTCAATTCCAATCACAACTAGCAACACCTAAACCCACCACTATTGTAACCACCAACCCAAATCGAATAAAAACCAATTGCACGTCAACCACACACAAGTCATTACACTACCATCATCAACGCAACAAAACTTGGATAGCTTCAAAACAAGAAAAAAAGAAATAGTTTAAATAACAATTATCAATCCAAAATCATTTATGACATAGAACACAAAGCGTAATAAGGGTTAGATATAAGCGTGATCCATGGCTACTACTACTGGGGCTTGTGATTTTTGTTGGTCACAATTTTTTTTATAGTTTTTTCCAACCCAAAAAAAAAAAAAAAAAAAAAAAGGTAAACTTATCCTATTATTAAAATCACTCAAAACTTATTTTGAGAATTAATTCTAAAAATTGATTTTCTAGTGTTTTCCCACTCCAAAAAAGTGATGGAATTCGTTTGGCAATGTGTTTCAATTCCAATCACAACTAGCAACACCTAAACCCACCACTATTGTAACCACCAACCCAAATCGAATAAAAACCAATTACACGTCAACCACACACAAGTCATTACACTACCATCATCAACGCAACAAAACTTGGATAGCTTCAAAACAAGAAAAAAAGAAATAGTTTAAATAACAATTATCAATCCAAAATCATTTATGACATAGAACACAAAGCGTAATAAGGGTTAGATATAAGCGTGATCCATGGCTACTACTACTGGGGCTTGTGATTTTTGTTGGTCACAATAGTCTAATTGAAGCTTATCCCACACTAATTCACTAGCCAATTTTGAGAATCTAGTTCCCATGATTCTTGCTAAGACTTTTCCAAGGGTTGGATGCTTCATCCAAGAAAGAAACTCACTTGTTTCGTGGTAGTTCACTATTGCTTTTCGTATGGCTACTTGATCATCTATCTTTGCTTCCAAGACCTAGCATGTTTAAACACTGCAATAGAGAAAGGAATCCACCAGGAATTTTTTTAAAATTTTTTTAGAAAAGCCTCTTTAAAATTTAATTAATGAAATTATGAACTTCAACTGACCTTTAATTGAGTTACAATATCAATTAACAACATATCGAAGAAAATATCAAAGTTTTCTACTCCCAAAAAATTAATAGATTTTGATGCACTGTCAACGGGATCTTGAGACTTAAGGGTTAAGGACTCTCCTTCATATTTAACTTCAATTTAATCCTCTTCAACAGCTCCATATTTCCCCCTTTAGCCTCTTCAACAACTTCTTGCAAAACATTATTATTGAGATATTTTGTAATTGTAAATTGTATAGTGTTAGTGTTTGTATGAATTTTGTATCTGTTACTTGTAGTTTTGTATATATAGAAGTAAACTACAATTGCATGCTGTAGCATAGAATAAGTAGTCATAAAACGACTGCTGTTTATAGTCCACAAATAAGAGAGTTAGTTACAAGTCTATTACACATGTACAGCAGGTATGGGATAGTCAGTTAGTTATTCTTTCTGTTTTCCTTTCTTGCCTCAGTTCTCACTATATAAAGAACAGAGCATGTTAAGCTTAATACACAGAATTCATTTCATACAAGTTTTGTATTGTTCAATTCTTTTCTCTCTCAATGTGTTTACATTCCTCCATTGATGAGTCTTCGGAGCTTGTATAAAACTCAATATGGTATCAGAGCATGAACTAGTTCAGAGACCATTTCATTCTGGTATTCTCTGATTCTTCCTAGTTCAATTGTGTTTTTCTTCTTGATTTCTTAATGCTTCTTCCAGATCAACTAGAAATTTGTCTCATTATTTTTCTGTTGATTCTTGCATTAAAATCATCATCATCTAGGTCTTGATTTTCCTAATCTGTTGAAATCTTGATCTTCACTCTCCGGTTCATAGTTGAAATTGAAATCTTCATTTTTAGGGTTTCAATTTTCTTCTTCGAATTTAAAGTCTTTTCGTTCCTAATATGCAATTTTCTGTTGAAATTTCAACAAGATTGTGAATTGCATATAAAAGATCCTTATATCATCCATAGAATCCATTTCTTGTTTCTTGAAAGATTCTTGAGAAAATCAATTCTTGATTTTCTTTGATTAGGAACCTTGAATCTTCATCCTTTTCTTTGATAATCTGCACTTAGTATGACTGAGAGTACAGCTAGTGCTACTGCTCCCACTACACAACCTTGGGAAAGCACATCTAGTCCTTATTTTTTGTCTAGTGGAGATAATCCAGGTGTTTCTTTGGTGGTTCAACTTCTCACTGAAGAGAACTATAACACCTGGAGTAGGGCCATTCTCATCTCTTTAGATGCCAAAACAAAATTGGGCTTCATTGATGGTTCTATCCCTAAACCTCAATCTTATCACCCACATTACACAGCTTGGTGTAAATGCAACAGCACTGTACTAGCCTGGTTGTTTAATTCAGTTTCTAAGGATTTGCAATCAAGCATTGTTTACTTCAAGACTGCCAGGGATGTATGGCTTGACTTACAATACAGATTTGGGCAAGGGAATGGACCTACGATTTTTGACTTAAAGAAAGAAATTAGTTCTTTGACACAGGAAGACTTAACCATCAATGCTTACTACACAAAATTCAAGGGACTTTGGGATGAATTTTCAGATTATAGGACATGTACATGTGGTCATCAAGTTGAGGATTGTACTATGTCTTTTCTGATGGGGCTAAATGAGACATATGCAGCTGTCAGAGGCCAAATTCTTCTTTTGGAACCTTTGCCTTCCCTTAGCAAAGTGTTCTCTCTTTTGCTTCAAGATGAGAAGCAGAGAAAGGTAGGTGCTGGGAAGAAAGTCTTGGTTGATGCTTCATCAGCTTTAGCAGCTTTGGGTCAAAATCTGGGAACATCAAGAACTTTGTTAAATACAAGAATGGCAGACCACAATGTACTCATTGTGGAGCCATGGGACATGTAGTTGATAAATGTTATAAGCTGCATGGATACCCCCTTGGGTATAAGTTCAAGAACAAAGGTAGCAACCTGGTCAGTCTTTTGCAAACAATGTAACCATTGTGAAGATCATACTAGTGAACCTATCACACTCACCCAGGTTGCTTCAAGATGAGAAGCAGAGAAAGGTAGGTGCTGGGAAGGTTGAAACCCCACAACAAAATGCTGTTGTTGAAAGAAAATATCAGCATTTGTTGAATGTTGCTAGGGCCTTAAGATTTCATGCCAACTTACCTTTGAAATTCTGGGGGGATTGTGTCCTTACAGCCACATACCTTATCAATAGAATTCCTAGTCCTCTTCTAGGTAATCTTACTCCTTATCAGAAACTTTTAGGTCATTCTCCATCATATCAACACCTTAGATCCTTTAGTTGTCTTTGTTATGCCTCTACCTTAACTAGGAATAGGTCCAAGTTTGATCCTAGGGTAAAGGCATACATACTTCTTGGATATCCTTTTGGTACCAAGGGTTATAAGCTGTATGATTTGTCCACCAAAACTGTTTTTATCTCTAGAGATATTATCTTCAAAGAATCTATCTTTCCTTTTAAACATTGGTTGCCTAAACCTATTCATCTCCCTTCTTCCACTTCTCACAATATATTTCCATCTCAACCTTCAATTCCAGAAACCACTTCTTCTATTTCTGCTGAATTTTCCCTTCCTTTCAATCATATTGACATTGCTGTACCTCCTAATGAATTCCCAAACCTTGTCCATCCTGATTTACCTCCTTCTCCACCTATTCTTTTTGCTCCACTTGACATTTCTAGTTTTCCTGTTCCCTCAATTGATTTACCTGTTGTTAGAAGATCCAATCGGTCTCATAAACCTCCCTCATATCTCCATGATTATCACTGTCATTTGGCTTCCACCAACACTCTTAATCATCACTACAATTTGGTCTCAGCTCCACTCATACCTTCTCATGATTCCACTACCAATCCAGGTATTCTCTACCTACTTTCCTCTACTCTTTCTTATTCTAAGTTGTCTATTGCCCACAAAGCTTTCTCTGTTGCATTATCCATTACCAAAGAACCCACTTCCTATGCTGAAGCCTTCCCTGATCCACTGTGGCAAGCTGCCATGAAGGCTGAGATTGATGCTCTTCAGGCTAATAGAACTTGGGTCATGACCAAGCTGCCTCCTGGTAAAGTGCCAATTGGGTGCAAGTAGGTCTATAAAATCAAACTTAAAGCTGATGGGTCTATAGAGAGGTACAAGGCTAGACTGGTAGCTAAAGGTTTTACTCAAACCGAGGGAATTGATTACTATGAGACTTTCTCTCCTGTAGTAAAGTTTGTGACAGTTAGAACACTCTTGGCTGTGGCTGCTGTGTATGGTTGGCACTTGTCTCAATTAGATGTAAATAATGCTTTTTTGCATGGAGAGTTGCATGAGGAAGTGTATATGGTTCCTCCTCCTAGATTTGGCAGCAAGGGGAAGGTGTGCAAGCTCACTAAATCACTTTATGGTTTGAAGCAGGCAAGTAGACAGTGGTTTGCCAAGCTCTCATCCACTCTTCTTGATCATGGTTTTCTCCAATCTAAGTCAGACTATTCTGTCTTCACTAAGGTCAGTAAGTGTTCAATTCTCATCTTGCTAGTTTATGTGGATGACATCTGTAGGGTTGGGATTTGTAGCCCAAGCCCAAAACAATTAATTTGTAGAGTATGGGTGAAAGAGCTAGGTTAAGTATGGGATCAACAACAACGAATCACAACTTTCAGGCACAAGCCAACATGAGTTTACACGTAAAGAATGAATATCCGAAGAGCTATATTATTGATTATCTGATGAACACAGATATTATGGTTACAGTCAAGTTCTCTCTTTCTCTTTTTTTCTCATTTTTCTTCCTCCCTCTTCCGTTAGGAGATTCTTTCCTTTATATAACCTCCCTTCTCTTCATCTCCATCGTCCACTTGTACCTCATCCGTGAGTCTACTTGAGTATGTGTCACGTCAAGCATCTTCTTTAGCTCTGTGTGAGTGGCAGTAGATGAGGATACACTGTTCAGGGGTCTTCTCCACATAAATGCGGCCAGAAAAGTTGCTGCAGAACATTAAATACGGTGGTAGCAACTTTCCCTTTAGATATTTCTTCATCCTTATCGTCTCCCAGTGTACTCAGAGCTTATCTTAATCAAGAAGAGTCCTCGGAAGATCATTTTAACATCTTATACGTTCAATTGATCTATACTATTCGCATAAGAGGAATATAACCTCTTCGGACAGAAGATGACCTCTTCGGATTGTAATCATTCTTCCCTTTGAGGGTCCCACTTCCAGATGGGCCTTGCCCTTACCATCTCCTTCTTCTCGATCGCACAATAGCTCTCATATGAGCTTTCGGCCCACTATATTGGATTGAGCCCTTTTTCCCCCACAACATCCTAATAGCAAGCAATAATGTGGAGGCAGTCAACACTTTCAAGGTTTTTCTAGATAACAAGTTTAAACTCAAAGATCTTGGTACCTTGAAGTATTTCTTGGGTCTTGAAGTTGCAAGGACTGAAAAAGGAATCAACTTATGTCAGAGAAAGTTCATTCTAGAGTTACTCTCTGATACTGGTATGCTAGCAAGTAAACCTGCTAATGTGCCCATGGATCAATCAGCTAAGTATAGGAGCTCAATGGGGGAAGACGTTCCTGATCCATCCTTATACAGAAGAATTATTGGCAAACTGCTTTATTTGACTCTAACTAGGCCTGATATCTGCTATTCAGTGCATAAATTGAGTCAGTTTATGAGTTCCCCTTAAACTCCACACCTACAAGCAGCTTATAAGGTACTTAAGTATCTTAAGAAGACACCAGGACAAGGCTTATTCTTATCAGCAAGTTCTGAATTGAGACTAAAGGCTTACTGTGATGCTGACTGGGCAGCTTGTCCAGATACCAGAAGGTCAGTCTTAGGCTTCTGTGTCTTCCTTGGTGACTCTCTTATATCCTGGAAATGCAAGAAGTAACAAGTGGTGTCCAGATCATCTGCAGAATCAAAGTATCGAGCAATGGCTACTGTCATAAGTGAAGTTGTTTGGTTGTTGGCCTTTCTTAAGACTTTTGGTTTAGATCACACTCAACCTGCCTCATTGTACTGTGATAGCAAGGCAACTCTTTATATTGCTACAAATCTAATGTTTCATGAACGCACAAAACATATAGAGGTTGACTATCATTTTATTCAAAGTAAGCTTCAAGATGGCGTGATCAAAACCTTTCATGTTCCTACTAGACACCAGATTGCTGATTGCTTCACAAAGGCACTCGGATACAACCAATTTTACTTCCTTTTATCCAAGATGAATCTCATCAACATCTATGGTACATCTTGAGGGGGAGTATTGAGATATTTCGTAATTGTAAATTGTATAGTGTTAGTGTTTGTATGAATTTTGTATCTGTTACTTGTAGTTTTGTATATATAGAAGTAAACTACAATTGCATGTTATAGCATAAAATAAGTAGTCATAAAACGACTGCCGTTTATAGTCCACAGATAAGAGAGTTAGTTACAAGTCTATTACACGTGTACAGCAGGTATTGGATAGTCAGTTAGTTATTCTTTCTGTTTTCCTTTCTTACCTCTGTTCTCACTATATAAAGAACAGAGCATGTTAAGCTTAATACACAGAATTCATTTCATACAAGTTTCGTATTGTTCAATTCTTTTCTCTCTCAATATGTTTACATTCCTCCATTGATGAGTCTTCGGAGCTTGTATAAAACTCAATAACATTATCATGGTCTTCAATCTTGACTTGTGGCAAGATTTCATGAAATTCAACGTTTACAATATTTTCTTCTTCAAAAATTGGCTCGACACTTTTGAACTCTAAACCTAGCTATTCACTTGATAATTGGACATCAAAATTCTTGTTATTATCCATACTATATGAATTTATTACCATAAAATTTTAACTTGTACAAAACAAGTTTTCATCAAAATCACAGGGAAAGAAAATGTTTACCATCATCTTCTTCATTATCGTAACCATGAGGAAATTCTAAGTTTGACTCTTTGCATTCATTAAAAATTGTACATCATTTCACCAACCTTTTGCGTCACTCTCGAGTTTCTTTTATACAAGCAGCACCTTAAAATCTTCAAGAATCTTTAAATGAGAATTTGAAATGAATGACCACCCAAATTTGTGGCTTGAGTCACAAGTCTTGGGGGAATTCTTTGAGAAAGAGATAAAAAATTTTGTTAAGATCACCTAAAAGATGTTTTCAATTTTGGTGTTTGCATTGTGATTTTGAGAACAAAATTTTGAAGTTGTGTTTTTTGTTAAATATTAGCTCTGATACCATGTTAAATGGACAATATTATCAAACGCAATGTGTTATACCATGTTGTGTATGCTAGAGTAGATGCGGAAGGGGAAAGTATAGAATAAGAACACTGAGAACACGAGAGTTACGTGGTTCAGCCTTGACGGCCTACATCCACGGAGGAATCCCTTAAGAGATACATCTTTATTGTATAAGAGTGTAGTACAATAACCTATGTTACAATAAAACCTAACATGAGTATATGACTAAACCCTAGACTACTAGTACAAGTAGGACTGGGCTTGGGCCTATTTCATTGGGCTAATATGACTAATATATATCTCTAACACCCTCCCTCAAACTCAAGGTGAAAGCTTGATGAAGACTTGAGGTTGGATAAGCACGAGAAGATCACTTGGAGATGTCTTGAAGAATGCCTTTGAAGAAACCACAATGAAGAATGTGCCAATTGTCCAATTTCGGAGTTTCAAATGAAGAAACGGAGTCCAAAATTGGAATCTACGCGAAAAACTAAGCAAGATAGGCCATTTCGAAAATTTTGACTTTTGGTCAAAGGTCAATGCAAAAAGTCAAAGTCAACTGGTCCAGGGTCAAAGTCAACGGATACTGTCCGGGTCGGTTCTTGGTTTCCAGGTCGGGTCACGGATCGGGTAGCAGAGCTGATGACATCATCCTATAACGTGTCGATGACATGGACTAGGGCTGATGTGGACGTGTTGCGTGGCTGCTGACGTGGAGTGATGACATTAGATGACATCAGCATCAGTTTTCCGGCGCGTGGCAGGAGTGTACGATGTTCACCGGCGCGTGGAGGAGAAGCCTGAAATCCTAGAGGCGTGTGAGGGCGCGTGCTGGGTCAGATGGCGGCCGAAATTTCAGGTTTTGTAGATCGATCAACGAGGAGGCCGTAGGGGCGACGCGTGTACCAAGAAGACGATCTGGAAATAGGAATCTGAGGCGGCGCGTGGGAGGTTTACCGGAGACAACTGCGGCGCGTGGAGGCGCGTGGCTAGGCTTTGGGTGACCGGATTTCTGGGTTTTGGTCGCCGGAGGTTGTGGAGCACATCTATGGTGTTGGTTTCAATAGGCGAAGCATGGATTTGCGCAGATCTTATAAGTTAAGCCACGACTTGCTTGGTTGTTGGATTTTGACACAGCACAGAGCCATGATGGCTGCGAGATGCTGTGGAGTCTGGATCCAGCAGACAAACATGTGTGACTTCAGATGGTGGTATGCACGTGAGAATCTTCTTTGCTGTGTAGAAATGTTTGTTTAATGCCAAGAATGAAGTTTGGCTCTGATACCATGTTAAATATTAGCTTTGATACCATGTTAAATGGACAATATTATCAAACGCAATGTGTTATACCATGTTGTGTATGCTAGAGTAGATGCGGAAGGGGAAAGTATAGAATAAGAACACTGAGAACACGAGGGTTACGTGGTTCAGCCTTGACGGCCTACATCCACGGAGGAATCTCTTAACGGCTATATTTTTATTGTATAAGAGTGTAGTACAATAACCTGTGTTACAATAAAACCTAACATGAGTATATATAGGCGACTAAACCCTAGACTACTAGTACAAGTAGGACTGAGCTTGAGCCTATTACATTGGGCTAATATGACTAATATATATCTCTAACACAAATTACCTTTCCAAACAAGATTTCTTTTTTAGTGGGACTTGCGACCTTTTGTTTTGAAAACATAAAACTTGTTTTTAAAATGGACAACCCAGTAGGCTTGCTTCAAAATCTAAAATTTCAATGCTAAAGATTTTTCTTTTTAGGTTTGACCAAAACTACTCAACTAGTTTCATTGCGTAGTTGAGTCTTGAGACACTTATATTGACTTCGTTGAAATTGTAATTATTATGGCTACTTTGAAATACTTCATTCGAGATTATGTGAAGAATTTAGAAATCTTGGTATTAGTAAAGCTTTTATCCAAAGCACAAGAGAATTATGTGGAACACAGAATCAAAACGTAATTATATTAGAACACGTATTGCTCTACGTAAAAACTCTAGAAACAAGCCAAATCTTATTGGTATTGGTGTTTCTGTTTTCATATTTGTTTCTTTTTAATTTTTTTTTACTGTATTTGAGAATCAACCCCGTTGGTATTGAATTTATTCTCATTTAACCAAAAAAAAAAAAAAAATCCATTCTTAAAAAAAGAAAAAAAAAAAATTGTGTAGTATGTTCTCTAGGGATAGTTGAAGAATTTAAATTACGATCGCATATCCAATCATTCCTAAAGAACGTGGACAGCATGGCCCCGGGGAAGTAAATGATTTGATGGAAAATGAATCATTGCTTGTAACATGAGTGGAAATTATAAGGTGAATGATAATTTTGTAATTTGAATAGAGTAGGTGTCCTATAAGGTCAAAAGTTATCTGAAAATGAAAGGACGAGAATCCGAGACAGACAGTATTGCCTTCTTTCTTTCTTTTTCTATTGTTTTTGCTCAATCAGTATTGTCTTCTTTTAGAGTTCAGACAAGGAAAGTTCTTCTGTGACTGAAGGTCTCCTGGTTTTTATCAACATCCCCTAGCTAGTCACAACTCACAGGTCAGTACTGGGAATCTGCAATTGACAGTTTCCAGGGTGTACATGCATATACAAAAAGGCCTATATCATTTTAAAAAGACAGTAAATGACGAAACATAGTTACATAATGCCATGCTACCAATACCATAGCCAGTGCCTTCAAAAAGTTACTGTGCCTCATTTGTTGAGCATGCTGGCTTTGTTTTATGTGTATGTATTTGCTTATTGTTTATTCCGCCTAGTCTGCTGCATCTGAGTGTCCAAAACCTAAACTCAAGGCCAATATTTAATAACGTTTAACATTTTTCCATTAAAAAAATTGCAGATAGGAACTCTTGAGAGATTGATAGAGAAACAGAAATGTGCGAAAGAAACAAGTTTGTGCTGCTGGAAAGTTTACCCATCATTTTTTTTTAATCTTCACATTTTGACAAGTTCGATAAAATTAATTAAATGATTGAATAATGTATCATGGGTACAAGAATAAACCGTCTTTAATTTGAATATCATTTTCATTTTACATCTTTATCAAGACAAGTCTAACACCCATTAAAAAAAAAGTGTTAGAAAAATAGTTAAATGTTCAAAATCAATTCCTAATGGCTTAAGACTATAGACAAAAATAGAAATTTATAGACCTTAACTAGTTCTATCGTCTATTTTGCCCATCCAGAAGTTCTAGCCTATTTGAATTTCTCGTGATAGCATATACACAGGCTCTTTCCAATTATTTTGGCAATATATTTTGATCAATGGTTTGGGTGCAAATTTTTTATACCACTTTTTATAATTTATTTTGTATATTTATTCCGCCTATCCTGTTGCATCTGAGTGTCCGAAACAAACCCGAGGCTAATATTCAATAATGTTAACATTTTCCCATTAAAAATTAGGCAGATAGTAACTCTTGAGAGATTGGCAGACCAGCCGAAGTGGGTGAAAGAAAGTAGTTTGTGTTGTAGTAAAGTTTACCTATCAGTTTTTTCATTTCACATTTTGATAAGTTCGATAAAATTGTTAAATTTTAAGAACAAGCTATAATGTATCATGGTACGAGAATAAATAGTCTTTAATTTGAATCTTATGTGAAATGACGTGATAGAAAATAAGCGTTAAGTACTTTCAGGTTTTGTCTTTTAATCAAACAAAACTAGGCTATCATCATTGTTGAGGAGGGAGAAAAGAATAACGTAAATGGTTTGAGTGATTCGACCTGAGCTTTGAATTCGATTCAGCCGTGTGTGTGTGCGTGTATTGTGTTGCATTTTGTAGAGTTTCTACTTAATAGAAATTTGAGAGAGAGAGAGAGAGAGTACCTTTGGTATTGATTCACTTAATGAACCTGTAGGCTGGAGACTTGCTTTGGGCTGTAGTTAATGAAGCGTGGGTTTGGATTACGCTCGATGTTGCGGCGCGTTTTCTCCTTTGCCTGTTTATTTTTTTTTAGCTCGCTTTTGCTGACTTTGTGGGACAAAAAATACTATTCATGACAATGCATGTACTATTCACGTACTGTTAATACACTGTTTATGCAATATTTAATATTAAAAGTGGGTCTCATGGTACTATTCATATATTTAAAAATTATTTTGCTACAATATTTTTAGCATCAATCAATTTTTAACAACTTTCAACAACAATAAATTGTATCCCCTTCTCAAAAAAAAAAAAAAATTGTATCCAAACGGACCCGAAGAGTAAATAATTACAGGTGAAGCCATGATAAGAATCTTTTCAATAGATATAAGTAAGTTTTTTTCATCAATATAGTTATACTTTTGTTTTAGTTTAACTTATTTTTTAAGTCCAATAAAATAATGATAATAATTTTTCAACAATTTAATTTGTGATCGAAATAATATCTCATAAAATAGTATCATAAGATTATCATCTGGGTGTGATTTATGATGATATTTGTTGTCTAGCAGCAGGACTTCACTATGTGTCTTTTAGTTGTATTCGGCATAGTGCCAATTTTGTAACATGTTCCTTAGCACGTTATGCTAATGTTTTAAATGAGAAAGTTGTATGGTTGAAAGATTCAATTTTGTAGCCGGTTCTTTAGCACGTTATGCTAATGTTTTAAATGAGAAAGTTGTGTGGTTGAAAGATTCGCCACCGTCGGTCGTAATGCTTTGCATTTTGATTCTACTTTTTTAAATGAACTAAGTTTGATTGGGTTTTCAAAAAATATAAATAAAGTAGAGACAAGAATTGATGGGCTACGACCAATAGTGGTCGAATATTTAACACTAAACACAGCAGAGTTATTGGGGGAATTTTGAGTAGGGACCAATATAGGAAATAACTACTCATGCGCCCCAACTTCAGTTAAAACTTAGAATCAAAGTCAAACATCTTTCCTCCGATCTTTTCTTCAATCTATGTTTGTAAATCTTAGGCGTGATTTTAGGCATCATCCGGCCGAATTCTAATTCACGCAAACATAATTCAGCCAAAAAAAAAAATTCATGAAATCATAAAAATATAAAATATAAAATATACATTCAACCTTTTCTTTTTTGAATTTAAAGCTAAAAACATGCAAACATACACATGAATCTATCCGGACCCTCACAGTTATTTCTATTTATAGGTTTTAACTAGTTCAATTAATAAATTTATTTATAGTCAAATAAAGGACCTGTATTCGAATTCTTGTAATATGAAAATTTAGTCAATATAATATATTGTTAAATAATAAGAGCAATTTTCACAAAGTTATTTACATATATTAAAAAAAAAAAAAAAAACTGTCTACCTAACCCAAAAAATATATATTTATTTAAAAAGTTAATATGTTTACATTTTTTTTTTTTTGAAATAATTAAAATGAGAACTTTAAATCACGATCCTTAACTTAAAAAAGTGATAGTTGCAATTTCAGTTAATTTCAAACAGTGCGGAATAGCGTTGACTATTTGAAGGTGGCGTGGGATACAGAGTCTCAGACAATGCCGAGTGCTGACATAACTTTCTCGCATTTTCTTCTATAGTCTTTGTCTTTCCATCCAATCAAACGGCACTTCCTCATTAATTTTCCTACTCAACTAATAGTACTAGTACCAAATTGGGGTATGTGCTGTACTCGTCGGCAATCTAAAATTTTCCCACTCACAAAAAAATGGAAATTGACTCCTCAGAAAGCTCCAATTGGCTCTTTGACTATGGCTTTGTAGAACAAATCTCAGTTCCCGGCGACCCATTTCCGTCTTCCATCTCCGGTAGTTTCAGCTGGGCCCCACAACCCCTCGATTGTTGCTTCAATACCAGGTTGGGGTCTGTTTTGCTTAACTTAACTTCCCTGTTTGGTTACCGTGAAAGTGAAGGAAAACAGAAGGAGAAAGTAGGAACATTGAAGTTTTGTTATGTCTTCCTTTTTCCTAGGTTGTATGCAATAAAGTCCAAACACGTGCTCTTTGCTGTTTTAAGACTAATATTTTGGCAATAGTTTGTTTTGGGAAACAAATTATATTTACTTTTAGTCAGCCTTGTTAGAATTGTGCTTGTTGAAATAATTATCTCATATGTGTCTGTTTTAAGTGTTCATGAGTAATAAGTACATTAGTTGGACTGAAAACCAGTACAGTTTACACCTTATTTTTAATTAATTTTCGCAAATTATGGTTTTAAGCTGTAAAAAAAAAAAAAAAAAAAAAAATTCCTGACTTTCCACAAGTGATGTGTACAAAAGTTGGAGAATTCTAGGAAGGTGCTGTTCTAGAATCTAGGTTATGGCTTCTCTAGAAAGATGTACATCAATACGGTTGTGTTCTGATCAACTCTCAAGGGAACAATGATAGAGAATCTATAATATACTAGGATATGTACAATGAGAAATCCATGTCCACAATACTTTCATAACAAATCTTAAGTGATAGGTCGTTACTAGCTAGAAAAAAAAATTCAATGGTAATTTCAAATTAAAATTAGTAACAACTTACCATTTAGGATTTGTTGCGTAATTGTTGTGAAAATTTTGTGGCCGTAGTACTTCTCTATGAACTATTACCCTACCAAGGAAAGTGTCTTTAAACAAATATTGTAGAATTATTGAACTCTTGGGCGCTTTTGTTAATCTGATTTATTACCTAATTAGTTGACTGAATATTGTGTAATTACCATGTCATACCACTAATTTTAACTATGCAAGTCTTTTGCGATATTCCTTAACCATTCCCCAAGTCAAATTGAGTGCACTGGTAGCTCTTTTGCAAGTTGCAGATAAAATCATGTTGGGGGTTCTATTGCTCCGCATTTTCTGTGGCTTTTGTTTTCTGCTGTTGGTAGTAATAGATTGATGTTACTTCTGTAGCTTGACAGTTTGCTCAAGGTTTTAGATTTCTCCTCAAATTGGCGATATAAGATATTTCTTGATCAAGATGTAAAGCAATGTTTCCTCTGCTCTAGTCCTTTATGTTCAAAAGTTCTCTTTCTATTTGTTTGGGTGGATTGGCAAAAACAATTCTTATCTTAAATGTAATATCATGTTTTCATTTTGAAGCCAAAAAAACAAAAGCACTCAAATGTCAGCTGTAGAAAAAAAAGAAAGTTATATTATGTAATTCAGAATAGGAGCAATAGATCTTATACATATGTGTAGTAATGTTATTATGTTTCTCAGTTTTTCTTGATGTCCTGATCACATGCTATTTGTTCCCAGTGCGGAAGTGGATTGCTCATTTAGAGATTCAGATAGCCTCAAGGAAGTTGGTCATCGGAAACGGTAAATTTTTCTTCCCTTTTCTTGTGCAAGAAAGATAACGACATGTTTCCATGTATAAGGTATATGTATAAAATGATAGATTGTAATCTGGTGTTTTTACCACTCATAATGGATAGATAGATCTGTAACATTGTAAACTTACTTGTGTGTTAATTTTTGGCATCTAGTTCTGTCTTTTCTAATCCTAAATAGGTGAGATGACCAGTCTAGGATTCTTATGGTCAAAGCACTATTACTGGTTTGTTGTAGATCTTGAAGGGGGAATGGGAATCTGTTGGGAGTGGTTCATTCATATGCAAAATTGCTATGCTTTATTATACAGGCAAGTTTTGCTCTGTATGAAGTTGAAGTGGAAATAGATCAAATTGAATTCTCTTGAGAAAACCTACTGCCAACATTTCTACGCTCAATCAACAAGAGGTTCTCTCAATTGAGTAACTTATCAAACATGAGAAAAATAGGAAAGGTGTGAAAAGTACAGAGATGGGTGTCATCTTAGTCTCAACTTTGTGTGTGTGGGTCATACTATGACAACAACATACCAAAAACCAATAACATTGCAGCCATAATTTTCTGTCATATTATAGATCTAGTGGGAATACAATCAAAGGCATGTTGATGATAATTCCACCCCCCTCCCCCCCTCTACCAAAAAAAAACTTTTACACAAAAGTTGTGGGTTCTAGTTGTACAGATGGGCTCTATGGTGTGTTTCATGCATCCCTGATAAATTAACTTATTCAGTTTGGTTGGGTTCCCTCCAATAATATGAAACTTAATTAGTTGGTCCAGATTTAGGGGAATAGTTATTGGCTGCACTTGAGACTTCGTAGTTGCTACTTCATCTACTGACAGACGGCTTGCTCTTATTCAATTATCGGGCTGACTTATTTTAATATGCAATGCACACTGATATATACTTCCCAAAAAAAAAAAAAAAAAAAGGAACATGATACAAGTTGTGTAAATTTTCAATCTTGTGTTGGCAACCATGCCTTATATTTTAAATAGGTAGAGATGATCTTCTAGTGGATACTCAAACCAATGGATCAGAGGAATCATAATGACAAAAGGTTTGGGAAATGATATTCCTTTGGAATTCAAACACCAGCAAATGCAAATTGAGTTGCTCATATTCTATTATCCTAAACAATTTCTACAATTTTTTCCCCTTGAAAAATAAACTGCAATGCTGCTTCAACAAATGAAAGGCAATCCCAAATGTAAGCTTTGTATTATACACACACACACACACAAGTATATATTACATTAAGTTGAGCTATGATGTGATTGCAAATAGTTGTGATTGAGACTGTTATTTTCTTTAAATAAATAATTTTTTTTTCATGGTGACTCTCTCTCTCTATCACACACACATATTATGTTTCCTAAATTTTTCTGCAAATTTTCTTATAGGTTGAGGCCTGAATCATGTATTGCATCTGCCTCAAAAGCATGCCGGGAGAAATTGCGAAGAGATTGGCTGAATGAGAGGCATGCTATTGTTCGTTATATTTTCTTATTGAGTGTTCTCTGCGTTCTAATTCTCACATTAAATTTGGTGTGATTTCAAGGTTTCTAGAATTGGGTTCTATCCTGGAGCCTGGAAGGCCGCCCAAAACAGACAAGGCTGCCATTTTGGCTGATGCTATTCGAATGGTGACCCAGTTAAGAAGTAAAGCTCAGAAGCTGAAGGAATCAAATGAGGATTTGCAAGTGAAGATTAAAGAATTGAAGGTTGGATTATTTTGGAGTGGGATCTTTCTTTATCATTTTGGAGGATTTACTTCATTTAAAAATTGCTATGTCATCTGCATTTCATTTTATCAATTATCCTCCCTAGCTGCATACTCGTCACATATGTATGGGTAACTGGTTGCATTATGCATAGACATAACTTTTGCTTGCCCTTTTTCTGTGCAGGCTGAGAAGAATGAGCTTCGTGATGAGAAGCAGAGGCTCAAGGCAGACAAAGAGAAGTTGGAGCAGCAAGTCAAAGCAACGATTACACCACAAGGCTTCCTGGCTCATCCCACTGCAATGTCAACTGCATTTGCTGCCCAAGGGCAAGTTTCTAGCAACAAGTTGATACCTTTCGTTGGTTACCCCAGTATTGCCATGTGGCAATTCATGCCACCTACTGCAGTTGATACATCATTGGATCATGTACTACGCCCTCCAGTTGCTTAAAATGGAAAGCCTTCCATGGTTTGGCTCATAATACCATTTACCTGTAATGCTAGGATGCTTTTTTTGTTTTTTTGGGTCGTTGATTTCAATTGCTTGTGTGTTTTTAGTTTCATGTACCGTAAAGAAATATAATTTATCAGGAAGCAATCCCATTTTACTGCTTAGAGGAAAAGACATTTCATGTCATGAGTTAATCATATGGAACTCTTTGAGTGATCTCACATATCCTAGTATCGTGCAATGTTGTATATACCATATTGGTACAGATTGGACATAGGAATGATATATTTTGGTTCCGATATTTATCATTTTAGGATTATTGTATATATTCACAATATGAAGTCAGTTCTTTTGCATCACCTATTGGTTTTTTACTAATCTAGTGCCTAAACTTGCAGCAGTTGAGCTTGTTGAGTAGCAGGTTATTAGTCAATCCATGGCAGTATAGTTGTTTATCTTTTAGCCTTTTGGTTCGGGTTTGGTGTAGTCTGGTTTAAACTTTAAACTTGGAGTTAGAGCATCATATATAATATATTGTAATTCTTCCAGTAGTGTGGGATATATTAATGAATCAGATAAAAACCTGCAACTACAGCTGTATTATTTGCCCGTATTTAATGTTAAAGAAAATTTAGTCATGTCAAATTCTTCAAAGATAAGTGTAGTTAGAGAGGGTTTTGCAGAAGGAGGATTTGTAGAAATTTTTTGTTTCCCTTTCTCTTTGATAAACGAACAAGAAATCCCAACATTAAATTGCTAGATAGAGAATTAAAGGAGGCTCAACATTGATCGTGAGATAACATTATGCTTGTGCTATGAACTTGTTTCCAAAATGCGTCCACAGGTAAATTAATATTTGGCCACAATAAATATTCCTCACCAAGAAATAATCCAATGCTTAGTATGCCTGAAGCATTGTCATTACAAAGATGATCCCCATTGTGATGTTGACAAGAAAACCGCCTTTGTGAGCTGATGAGGAAGGTGGTTTTGCTGAAGTTGCAGATGGTGTTGGAGATGGTACAGTGGGGGTGGATTTTGGCGTTTGTGCTGGTGAGGGAGAATGACTTTCTGAAGCTGGAGTAGGAGCCAATGGAGTCACCGATGAAGTTGGTGGTTTGCTTGAAGGAGATGCGGGTGGTGGGGCTGATGTTGCAAGAGTGTCTATTTGAACTTTCATTCCTTGGCTACAATGTCCACTTGTTCCACAGATGAAGTATCTCTTGCCTTGTGAAGAGAGTGGGATGTTGGTGGTGCCACCACTGTAAGATTGAATTGGGTTACTTGCCTGGCAAGAGTCATAGTCTGACTTTGAAACCTCAAGCACATCATGGTTTGGTGTGTACTGAAAAACTGTGAATACATTTAGTCAGCTCTAACTCTCTTCTCCATGAAGCTTAATCAAATTATTACAGGCTGGATAATGTGGTTTTGATAACATACACAATTATGAAAACCACAGCATAAATAGATCTCTAGTATATTGAAAGTGGCTCATTTATAAATACGTGTTACTTACTCAGGTTATCTCCAACTAAAAATGATTGAGATGAAGCCCATGTTTGCAAGTCGGTGCTTGTATCCCACCCACTGTTTGCGCCTCCGACTGTGTAATTTGCCCCCATAGCTAAATTGATGAGCATGGCTAATATCGCCAAGCTCATTAATGTTGATCTCAGCATTGCCATTTCCGGGGATTAGAAGTAAAAAATTGGAGAAGATGGCAAAATGATGAAAGTTAATCACAGAGAAACAATTGTATGGAATTCAGTTTGAGCTAGGAATTCTATATATAGAGGTGATAGGACGAGGAAGAGAGCCCTTTCACATTGAAGACATTGTTATTTTTTGGTCTACGGAGTTAGGAAGTCATGGAAAATAATTGGAAACGTCGAAAGTCAGAACTTCATGTAAAAGGGGATTTAATTATTCTAGCAAGTTGCAATCCTCTCACCATGGACAGGTCAGGGTTCGAGTATGTACAACCACATAGGCGAAAAACTATTCATGTAGTGGTTATGGTAGCCATGTGATAGACATAGACCTGGCGTACCTAATCCCTGTATCCAACTCAGGATTGCAGGATATATATAAAGAACTAAAGAAGACTATTGTGAAGCTCTAATGAAAATGGAGGCATGAATGGATCTCCATTTGCAATAAAAATTATTGTTTAAAGTACTATGATTAACTTCAAGGTCAATGAGCTCTTCCAGTTCAGATGGCATATTTTTCCTTGTAAAAGTAACGGCAAGGGTGTTATCTGAAAAAGCTTATTTAGACCCAAATTATTCAGTGGATTAAACAAGCTAAGCCAATTGACCAATTATGTAAATAAGATTACCACAGGTTAATATTGAAATCTTGTATTCTTTAAGATGCATTTTGAACATTTGCAACTTAAAACCTTTTTTTTTTTTTTGGAGTAGGATTACAACTTAAACTTCGATACATATTATGTACTCAATCAAGATTACATTGTCATGAAATTTGTTAGTCTGAATTCTAATAATATCAATATTTCAATACCAACCATATATGCATACGAAATTACAAATTAAATAATAATAATAATAATAATAATTGTAACCAACTTAAGGTCAAATTGCAAATTACAAAATGGATCTTCTACTTTGGCCAACAGCTTACACTTTTGGCACTAGTGATTCTACATGGAAACTTTACTAGCAATTTTACATTGCAAGTCATTCTAAAATATTTTATCTGCTACTCATGAGTCATGACTCATATTTTAATGTTGAAAAGGTCAATATATATATTCTGTCGTTGTTACATATGCTTTGGATTTTAGTGAGCTTAAGGAAAGGCCTGGCACCCAGAGCTAACCACCACATGCATGCCATTTTATATCTCAAATGCATTAAGGATATTATTAAAATTAAAGATCTTGACATACTTAGAAATGTGTTTTGGTGCTAAGTACACATCCACAATTAAGTAAATCAATATTTCAGGCACACATTAGCACATGCGCGTCGGTTTGCAATGAGGATGATTTTCACTCAAGTATTGCAAAATGTATATGTATGTTTTCCACATTATAACACCTGAAACTATGTCACATGGCCCAGTCCAGACCCTATTATGTATATATGATTTATCCATGCCGAGTTTAACCAAACCGAGACAACATCCTCTTTAATATTAGTTGTCTTGCCTATTCAGCAAACAGGGCAGGTTCAATTTCTCCAATAGAGAAATAAAAAAGGGAAAATTTTTGGGTATTTCCGGAATATGCATATATAATGCTTTCTCCTTTTATATTCATGGTAAGCTCTACCATAAATTTAATGAGTAGACCTTACTATGAATGTGAAAAGAAAAAACGTCATTCAATTTCTCCAATAGACAAATAAAAAAGGAAAAATTCTTAAGTACTTCCGGAATATTGATAAATGGTGCTCACTCCTCTTATATTCATGGTGGACCCAACCATAAATTTAATGAGTAAACTCCACTATGAACGTGAGAAAATAGAGTTATACTTCGAAAGTACCTAAGAATTTCTCATAAAAAAGTAACAAACTAACACCTGTTATAAATGAAGCAAATTAAAATTCAAACAGATCATAAACAAACTTAATGCTAAGCTACTGTCTCATTGGATTAAAAAAAAAAAATATATATATATATATATATCTTGCTACCACACACATGCCGCAACCTAATGTAAATAATAAGTTATAATAACCCATAATACTATATATATATATATATATATAACTGGAATAACAAAAGAACACATAGAAATAGCAAGAAGGGGAAGTGAAAAGTGAACTCGTTAATGATGGACTAGAACGTTGAAAATAAATAAGCAAGCTTTAGGATCAAAATTGACATGGAAATGTATACCATAACACAAGCAAAATCACAATAGTTTCTGAACCAAGCAAATCAAATTAAGCATCTTTCATTTCATTCAAAATAGTTAAATAATTTTTTATCACAATTTTGACTCAAAAACAGAAGCCTTAAACCTTTACTCTGCTTTGAAACCTAGAAATTGATAGCAAGTTACCAATGTGACATAGGACTTCTGTGTCATTACTGAGCCCTGGAATCTGGATGTACCTTAACTCACCAGTCCTTGGATTATAGGAAAATAAACTTTCATAGTACTTCAATAGTATTTCACCAAGTTCCCATAGTCCTATAACTTCAATCAATGAATTATTTGGCATCCCCACTGGTGCATTAATATCAATCTTGTATTCCTTGATCCATTCTTTCTTTTCATATTCCTTCATTACCCAAATTTTGATGTGGGTATCAGTTGACAAATCAACCATAGCCAAGTTTGCTCCTAGATCAAACAAATGACCAACCCAAATTTTTGGTAGAGAAATCAAGCCAAATTCCTCCTTCCCAACATCAAAAGAAACAATCTTATCCTTTAAAGCATCATGAGAGTTAACAAGCCAATGAAGAGCTCCACATGCAAATATAGGCTTTCCAATTAAAGGGAAAGAAGGACCTTTGCTAATAGTTCTCCATGAACTTGTACCAAGAGTGCATACTTCAGCACCCAAATTGTAGTCTGGATTTTCATAACCACCTTCCCGGAAGAAAACATTAACAATCTTGTACTTGTTGGTTAAACAATCAAACCCTAATCCATATTTTCTCTTGCCTAATGGAGACGAGGATGTAGATGGTGGTAATGCTAGAACTTCTTGCCTAAGAGGATTAAACAAAACCAAAACACTATCATCACAACGTTTTGTAAAACAAAGCAAACCATTGCAACAACCCTCTAAGAAATATGCTTTTGAATTTGCAAACTTTGGGCCTAAATTCATGTTAGCCTTCAAGAAGACCCCAGCTTCTGTAAACGTTACATCTGGTGTGTGATGATGATCAAGAAGTAAGATTTTGGATTCTTGAACACATCGAGTTAGGTGCATGTAAGCAAGACATGGATCATCAATGATATTGGACCATAGTGGAGAGACACACTTGAATCGAAAAAGTGACTTGATTGGTAGTCGTGAAAAGATGTCAAAGAGGACATCTGAAGGGAATTGCACCATTCTTGTTTACTGAATCGGCTTGCTGGAGTACTTTTTATCCCTAATATCTCTTCAATGGCTTGAAAAACGCAGTCATGGTAAACTCGGTAAACCTTCACCAGAGGAGTAAAAAAATACTAACTATATTGCCACAAAAAAAAATTCAATTCATTGTCCACACTCAATACGCAAGCCATGGAAACCTAGTAAGTCTTGGCCGGTAAGTTAATCCCTAGTAGAGTACTAGGGTCTAGGAAACATCTATAGAGACATGGGCGGAACTACCCTTGGACCAGGGGCAATGACTCCCTAATTTTTTTATAAAAAATATTATTATTATTATCTATATATATATATATATATATACAGAAAAAACTGAAACTTCCACAATTTTTCATGTCAACACAATATTTAATTATCATTTTTTTAAATAAAATTATTTTTGTTTAGTCCAAACTTAATAAGGAGTGAAACTCTATTTCTCTAACAAGTTCAACTTAAACTCAAACTCTCTCAAGCCTTTCAGGCTTTGACTTTTGATTGACTTCTCCACAATTTTACACATCAACATTTTTTATTTATAATTTATAAATCTAATTTATTATTTTCAATTAAAAAAAGACATGGTACTAAAACTACACGCTATTATACTACTACTAAAACATAAAAACCCTACTCTTCCCTTCCCTTAATTAAGAACCTACGTAGGGCTTCTTTGATTTCATATACCCATCTGCAAATTTGTCCAACGTTTGTACTATATCCCATAAAGAAGAAGACAATAGCTTAAACTGACTTTTCTTTTTTTTTTATTGAATCTATTAAATTATATAATTATTTATACATTTATTTTATAAGCTTTTTCATAAAACAGTACAACGCATTGGTCTATAACTAGTATATATATAAAACCGAAACCTCTGAAACTTCCACAATTTTCCACGTCAGCACAATATTTAAAGAATAAAAAATAAATCATTATAATTTTTTTAAATAAAATTATTTTTGTTTAGTCCAAACTTAATAAGGAGTAAAACTCTATCTCTCTAACAAGTCCAACTTAAACTCAAACTCTCTCAAGCCTTTGACTTTTGGTTGACCTCTCCACAATTTTACACATCAACATTTTTTATTTATAATTTATAAATCTAATTTATTCTTTTCAATTAAAAAAAGACACGGTACTAAAACTACACGCTATTATACTACTACTAAAACATAAAAACCCTAGAACTCTTCCCTTCCCTTAAGAACCTACGTAGGGCTTCTTTGAATTCATATACCCATCTGCAAATTTGTCCAACGTTTGTACTATATCCATAAAGAAGAAGACAATAGCTTAAACTGACTCTTGCATGATACTCGTGTGTACAGAAATACTATTAATGCCTTAATGGACTTTCACGTATGTTTGAAGAACTCACCAACCATTCTAACCATTAAGCCTCGTATGATCTAATTTAAAGAATAAAAAATCGATTGTTTGATTTCTCTTCATGTTTTTTTTTTTATTTTTTTATTTTTTTTATTTTTTTTATAACATAAAGCTACAAACCTTGATCTTGGAACGATAATTTTTTTTTTCATATGAGTTTTTCTAATTCTTTGTAGTAATTGTTTTCATCTAAATGTTTTATGTAAGTATTGAATTTAAAATTAAAAAAAAAAAAATCTTTTAGACTAAAATTTTTACTTATAAATTTATGTTAGAATATATTCATGAACTTTAAGGTTTGTAAGATTTATTGTTGAAATTGGTGAAAGTATTTGGTTATGATTTTTTTTATTATGCATCTCTGTAGATTTGAATTTTGATTCAAATTATGAAATATGTTATTAATAACTCCTCTTTTTTTTTTCTTCCTTTTGTGTGTGTGTGCAGGTTTCCTAGCTAGGAACACAACCTAGCAAGTAAGAGAATTAGTAATTGTTTTTATCTAATTTTTCTTTTAGGTACAATGATGTTTTACAATATTCCTCACTTAATGTCACATATAATCTTGTATATAGAGAGTAGATAATTGAAGGTGTTCTACAACCATCAAAATCTAAACCTTCCAAAGGTGGTGTCTTACAACTATTAGAATCTAAATCTACAGCTACAAAGAACTTGGTATGTGCGTGTGTGTGTGTGTGTGTGTGTGTGTTTTTTTTTTTTCCCATATGAGTTTATCTAATTCTATGTTTTCTAATTCTTTAGTTTGATTTCAAAAACATGTGCATGTTTATGATTCCTATTTGTGGTAATAAGTTTCTATAGTTTAAAGGGTAGGTTTTTGTTTGCTTTTTATGTTAGAACATTCTCCTTCCTCCATTGTAAGTATTGAATTTAAAACAAAAAAATCTCTTAAACTAAAATTTTTACTTATCAATTTTTATGTTAGAATATATTCATGAACTTTGAGGTTTGTAAGATTTATTGTTGGAGTTTGTGCAAGCATTTGGTCAAGAATATAATTGTGTGCTCTCTACTGTGTGGGCTAATGATTAGTTTGTTACAAAAGCTTAAAATGTAATATCAACTTTGGCATTATTTTTATTTTTTATTTTTTATGAGAGTAGACCACAAACAGGGAAGTTCTATTCTATTCAAAATTTACTATCAACTCTCTTCTTCTTTTCTTTCAATCTATAAACGTCTCACACGACTTTCATCCGCCAACTTCGTATTAGCTAAAATCATATTACATGTTTAATGTCTATTTCAGTGCAGAGATTTGTATGTAATGTTTCTTATTGGTAGATTTATGGACACTAAGAACATACTTTGTTAGCTTGAACTCACATATCTATAACAAAAACTACTCAAAGAAGAGATAAACCCGTGCATCGCATGGTTAGCGACTAATTATTATTATTATTATTATTGTTATTTTGGAGTGGGATTTGAGCAATCCAAGCTCCTCTAAAATTAACGACTGTGGCTTGGGAAAGATCTCTGAGGTCCTAAGGAGATGTTTGAAAGGACAATGGACATGTTTGAGAATCTTAATGTTATATTCATTTATGGTAGGGACGTGGTGGCCGAGAAAATGTCTTTGTGACTAGGAAACATCAACACAAATCTCCTTGAAGCCAACTATTATTAGAAAAATGGTATATATATGCTTCCTCAAAAAAAAAAAAATGGTATATATATGATTTGTTTTTATTTTTTCTAATTATTTAGTTCGATAATTATGGTAATTATTAATACTCCTTTTTTGTGATATGAAATAATTACAGTAGCTGTTAATATTATTTTTTTTGTCTAAATATTAAATTTAATAATTATAGTACCCACTTAAATTATACTTTTTTTTAGTAATGCTACACTCACAAATTATTTTACAATATTTTTACAAACTGCTGATATGATCAACCTTTTATTAGTTTTCATCTAGGTCCACTATTAATATCACTTTTTTCATTTACCAATAATCACTTACTACATTAGTAGTTTATAAAAATTTTTGTAAAATAGTTTATATCTCTAACATTATTCCCTTTTTTTTTTTTAATATTAAGTATTTTAACACACATAGAGAAATGGGAGAAGATCTTAAAGAAACTATACTTCCTATTACTTTTTCTTAAACTATGAGAATGCATATTTATCCCTCTAAAATATTACTCAAGTTTTAAAAAATAAAAAATAAAAAAATATATTACCCTTCTTTAATGGAAATTAGTAACACAAGTGACATTATGCATACATGTCACCACATGAAAAGACAGAATTACCCTTCTTTAATCTCTTAAAACATCACATGTCCCTCGTTAATCTAATCTTGCGGTGAACATTTCACACTTGAAATACTGTTTACAGATCACAGCTGCAGAGATATAGTAAAAATTGAGATTGATAAATTAGATTTTGCTAAAGTTAAAAAGTGTTGAGGATCAGGCATTCTTTTTGTCCGTCGATAAAAACAATTATAGCCACGGTGTGTTCTCTTCCCTATGAGAGAGGTTGAAGGCAATCGTGTATATGTCACTCAGGCTGATGGTCACAAAAATTTGTACTCATGCAACATAGAAGAAGGAAATATGTTGGTCTCTCCAACTTTCTCATTCAAAGATTACTGGAATCTCAAATCATTTATTCCTTTATTGAGTAAAGTATGACCACCAACTTTAATCCTGAAAATCAATAACATTTGTCTTGATCACCTTAAGTGTGAAACAATCATGAGAACGATGCACAATAAAAATCCCAAAAGAAGCTACAGCAACAAATATTTCCAAATAAGTGCCATCAATAATCACACATGAAGAGAAGAAAGTATTAACCAAGCTGTTGTAGCATTTTAATATTAAACAATTAAACTGGTGGGGTGGTGCTGGTGGCGGGGTGCCATTGATGATTTGAAGAATTGGGTATTTAAGGTTTTCAAAATCATGGTAGGAGGCAGAGGATGCAATGCAAGAACTAATGTCAAGTGTTGAGACACATGAGTATTTTAAGAGATTAAAAATAAGGCAATTTGGTCTTTTCATATGATGCCGCTAATGCAAAAATCATGTGAGTTGCATGTGAGTGTAAATTCACATCAAAGTTAACAGTTAAATAAACTCTACTCTAGGATGCAAAGTGTTAAACATATAATAGTTTAGTGGGGTAAATGTTTATTCTCATAGTTTAGGGGCAAGTGTAATTTTTCCAAATTAAAAAAAAAAAGAAAAAAAAAAAAGAAAAGTCATTAAGATAGTTAT
Source organism: Quercus suber (assembly GCF_002906115.3). Lineage (NCBI taxonomy): Eukaryota > Viridiplantae > Streptophyta > Magnoliopsida > Fagales > Fagaceae > Quercus > Quercus suber. The sequence goes on along the minus strand of NW_027069620.1, from coordinate 1,035,834 downwards.
TAATGGTGGTGAAATTCTAATAAAGGGTTTATACACACACACATAATGACATAAAAATTGTGAAACTTATACATGCTCAGCCAAAAGTTAAATGTTTTCAACTATAGTGATGGTAGAATCTTTTAGAGGTCAATTATAAATATATTATAAAAAAACTCCTCTTAATTTTTTAAAATTAAGATCATTCCATCAAGAGTCTTATAGCATAATTGGCACCTCTTCATGTGCAAAGTATTTTAGGGTCTAGGCAGAAAAAGGGTTCAAGTTGCGACTTTTTTTTTTTTTTTTTTTTTTAAATTTTAAGAGAGAACTTGTCTTTAACGAGTACCCCCCAAAAAAAAAAACTGTTATTCGAATATTATGATTAATTAAAAAATTTATTTATAAATAAAATAAAATAAAATATTATTTAATGTAAATAAAAGTAAATATTACCTAATATCATTAACATTAATTTTACAACTTGTAATACACAACAAATTATTTATTTTAAACTACTTTAAACTTTTGGTCATAATATTTTAAACTTCTTAAAATTTAAGCATCCGTTTGGGATGAGCTGAAAAATTCAGCTTATTTACACTTTTAACTTATTTTTGCTATTATTCATGAGTCTCACTATACTTTTTGATGTTATTTATAGGTCTCGCCAAACTATTCAGCTTATTTTATAAATTTTCTACACTTCCAGGGAAAATTTTTTAGCTTCAACTAAATAAATTATTCCCAAACGGACATTTGATATTTAAGTATCAAAATTTTACCTAAAGTAAATTATTCTAACCATTAATAGGTCACTTGATATTTTAATAATAAAATTTAACGTAAATAAAACTATCTTAATAATGCATGTATTTACTTGCCATAGTGAGAAAATATCTATTTCAAGCAACCACAACCCAACAATATATAATATATATGGCATGCTCCAATTCGGTCATGCGTGTGTCAAGTTGAAACCTTCAATTCTATTTGAGGTTAACCTAATTATGCAGATTCAATACCTAACTTGTGGTCTAATTAGTTCTAGACAAAGAAAGGACAAGCAGTCAAGCACTGAATTGCTAGCGAGGATCTAAATCAGTAATTGTAACCTCATTACTGATTTAGTACAAAGTCTTAAACAATGGTTCCTAATATTTTGCTAGCAAGGATCTAAATCAGTAATTGTAACCTCATTAATAGATTGCTGTGATGGTTCTGGTTTGGATTCAAATTGTTGAGATAATGCTCCAGCATCTTCTGTCACCAAGTCTGATTCAGGATTGGGGATGTTATAGTACTATAGGTACTAAGCATCATTACAATCTTTGACATTGTATGTCTATTAGCAGCAGCTTCTTGGATACATAGCAATCCAATATGGATGCACTTCATAACTTCATATCTTGGACACTAATCACCCAAGCTTGGATCCAACAGCTTCATAATTAGAACATGAACTATTAAGTGCAAAAAGATAACCAATTGATGAGGAGAAATTCCTTTAAAAAAAATTTTCCTCCACAATGTACATGGATGTAGCATTTAGCTGAAAGTTGGTTAAAATATGATTGGACTTAAAAAAAGTGAGACTTTAAAAAACTATAAAGAAGATAAGCTAAAAAACTAAAAGAAAAAGTTGTTGCCAAACAGACAAGGTTACATCCCAGTATTAGACTAGTTTTCTGCAACTAAAATTATGTTATTGTAGTGACCACAATTTCATGATTATATATCCACAGAGTATATGCTAGTCAAACAATGGAGACAAAATAACAAGAAAAACATGAAATTATTCATACCAAACAAAATTTTGTCCAAGCTCCCATTACGTAGGTATTCATAAACAAGTAACTTCTCTTCATCTTCTAAGCAGAAGCCTAACAGCCTTACTAGATTCCGATGCAACAATTAGGCAACCAACACTACTTCCATTTTAAGTTCTTCTAGACCTTGCCCTGAGCTCCTTGATAGCCTTTTACAGCTATTTCTCTTCCATCTAAGAGTTTACCTTGGTGTATACAGACAGTGCATTCAATCTACAAGATAGAAATGGGAAAAGATAGCATATGCATCGCAGATAACCAAGTACCTTGTAAACAGGACCAAAAATACCTTCTCCAAGTTTATTGTTCTTAGAGAAATTTCTTGTTGCAACTTTAAGTGTACTTAGACCCATTAAAAGAGATTCACTGCTCTTATCTCCACCTTCATGGACACTCTCTATTTGACAATACAATATAAAACATATATGAATTCAGATAGCAGAAAGCTTAATTTAGAAACTCGCTTAAGTAAGGCATACTAAAAGTGTTCCTAATATCATGTAATGTTCTGAGGAATAAATTTTTATTACATCAAAGTTTATTGATAAAACGAGAAGAATGAAATTTAAATTTTACAGCTAACAATTTGATAGAATGCTGCAAGAGATATAAAGTGATTTACCAACTCTTTTTCTTGTGGTTCTTCTCCATAAGAAGTAGCCGAAGATTATAGATATCACAACCAATGCAACAGCTAATGGGATGACCACTAAAACAAAAAATTTCTGAGTTGTTCTTCTTTCCTGCTCACATACGCATGAAATAGTTTCATCATTCATGCAACAAGAAATATAATAAATTAACACAAAAGGTGATAATTAACACAATGAGATACTTGTTGGTAAATCCTCAAGAGATTGAAATTAATGAGCAAAAAACATACCAGCATGATTACTTCTTGTCTTACTAGTTCCAGCTGTAGTTATATTGTTCTCTATCGTAGTTCTAGTAGTAGCTGCATTGTTCTCAGGCAATGAAGGGGATGGAAAAGATTTAGATGATACTACAGGTGGAGGAGGTGGTAATGGTGAGAGAAAGAAAACGAAGATTGCAACTCGGAGTGTATATACGACTGCCTACTTTTTTATCACAGCATGCATCCTTACATATAACTGATAAGCCCTTGCAGGCAAGTCAAGCAGCGGTTATCTAACGAGTCTCTGGTGCACTGTGCCATAGCATAGATATTTACATAAACAGTGTAGCCTATGACCCCAACAGCAAACTTTGAAGGACTGGCTGCAGCATCAGATGAAATATTTTGCACCAAAGGTTCCAACTTCTGCTTAAAAAGAAGCGTGTCAGTTGCATCGTTCTCTGCATTCACATTAGCAAATGCCCTTGTTGGAGCATATAAAGTTGTTATTTATAACTATGTATTTTGTTGGCTTTTATTCTGTGTCAAATTTTATTGTAATCATTATCAATCGTTTATACCCTGTATCTATTATGGGATTTGTTGTAAGGGATGTGTGATAAAGAGAGAGTGTGAAGATTCAAGCATTTGAAGGCTGAAGAATTCTTGCGGGTATGTCGCGACCTAGCTTCCCGAGAAATGAATCATGTGCCATGTACATGCTGGAATGCGAAGAGTCAGGCCAGGTAGAGACAGCTGTGTCTCGTGAGTATCTCGCGGGTAAGGCCTTCCGCAAGACACTCGCGAGGCAATCTGTTCTGCCAGCCTGTACTGAATGACTCACATTTTCTGTACCTATCCTATATATATCCTCATTACCCACAAATGTTGAGGAATGCTTCAGAGAGAAAACCCTAGCCAAACACATTGGGAATTAGAGATTGTCATCCCCACCTTTCTCTATACATTTGCTTGTGGTATCTCCTCAACCCTTCCCTCTCCATTTCCACACCATTGAGAAGTTGATAGACCAAACACTTACCACACCCTTTGAGAGTGCTGTGTGACGTTTTGGTGCTGCTGGGAAGTATTGGAAGAAGCCTGGAATGGCAGATGCAACAAGGAGCTTATTGCGGGATCCGGGGTGCTAGACAAAACATGGTTCCGAGAAGTCTTGTCAGAATAGAAGCTTAGAGGGCTTAGGTGCATCGGGTAGATTAGGCTTGGAGGGTCTCTTGCCAACCCATGTATCCCAACTGATTGTCTAGTGGATCAATTTCCACTTGGAGGGCGGCGAAGAGGTTTTTCGCCGAATTCTTCGGTTTCCTCTTCGAAAACACGTCTCGGTGTTTTTTGCGTTTGCATCCTTCTTCCCTATTCTTTTATATTCCATTATACTGCTGTGTTGCTTAGTTTATAGATTAGAGTAGCTTATTTGTTCATCCGCTCGCATTTACACTATTTCGCACTTTGTAATAAGTTAGTATAAAATCTATCGAGCCGTAACTTTAATTGGGGGGTCTAAATAACTATTGTGTTTTCAACACATTTTTGAGCTTTCAATTGGTATCAGAGCGGGTACACTCGCTGTGATTTAAATACCTGAGTGTGATCCTTGACCCTATTTGAGATGGACTGGTCTCAATCGCTCAATGTTCCACCATTTTTTTATGGGAACAATTATGCTTTCTGAAAAGTTAGAATGAGAGCATTTTTATGCTCCATGGATGATACCGTTTGGGATGCGGTTGAGATTGGTTGGACTAAGCAGACGGATCCTAAGTCCAGTTGGGATAAGGCAGTTCTCGCAGTAGCCAATGCTAATAGTAAAGCGTTAAATGCTATTTTTTGTGGTGTGACTCCTGATGAATTCCACAGGATCTCTCATATGACGGTAGCCAAGGAAGCTTGGGAGATGACATATGAGGGTACGAAGAAAGTTAAGGACACAAAGCTTCAGATGCGTACCACAAAATTTGAAGAGCTCAAGATGAGGGATGATGAACTATTTGATTCATTCTATGGGAAGCTCAATGAAATTGTAATTGCTAAACTCAATCTTGGGGAGAAGATTGAAGATACTAAGGTGGTGAGAAAAATTTTGAGGTCCTTACCAGAGAGCTTTTGGGCAAAAGTCACAGCCATAGAGAAAAGTAAGGATTTGAATGAAATTAAGATCCAAAAGCTCATTGGATCACTTCAAACGTATGAGCTTGGACTACCTTCCCACAAGACAAGTAAATCGCTTGCTCTTAAAACCATCACCGAAAGAATGGATGATCCTTCCGAAGAAGATGGAGTGGAAAAGGAAGTAGCATATCTTGCGAAAAACTTCCGAAAATTTCTGAAGATGAAGAACAGTGGAAAACCATTCAACAGAGGAAAATTTTCATCTTCAAGAGGTGATAGGAAAGAGTTTACGAGGAAAGAAGGGAAGGATTCTTAACCTTCTTCAGACATTATGTGCTATGAGTGCAATGGCCATGGACATCTAAAGAAGGAGTGTCTAAATTTTTTGAGGGAAAAAGGCAAGGCTTATGCCACGACGCTCAATGATACAAAATCTTCTGATTCTGACTCGGAAAAGAGTTGTAACGGAGAGGGAAACTACTTCGCCTTCATGACCACTGCTCATGTGGAGTCATTAGATGGTTTGGGTGCACTTGTGAAGGAACTTGGTGAGCATTCTGATTCAAAGTCTATTAGGATTGTGGAAGAATCAGATGCTGAAGAGGAAGATAATACAGCTAATCTTCAAGAAAACTACTCCTTACTACTTTAGAAGTCATGAGAGTATTCCAGAGTAGCCAAGGCAGCTGTAAGGAAAATGAAGAAAGCTGAGGAAGATTACAGAAGTCTCCTGATCAGATATAAAGAGGCTAAGTGTAAGATTGAGACACTAAATGGCGAGCTGTCTGAAGCGTATACGAAGGTGAGATTTCTTGAGCAAGAGGTTGTGCAAGCTCATGCTAAGATAGAGAGAGTCTCCTTTCAGAAGTTAGAAGATGTTATATCATCTCAAAAACCTTCTTCAGACAAGTCCGGGCTAGGATACAACGGAGGAAGCTGCTCATCAGCCAAAGTCACCAAAGAAGTAAAGTTTGTGAAGGCAAACGAGACAATTGATGAAGAGCCCATTCTTGAGAAAGTTAAGGATGTAAAGAAGAAGAAGAATGTGGTTGAGCATCGAATGGTGAATAAGCCCCGAAATCAATCTGTGGTTAAATATGAAACCAGAGGAAGATCTCTCCCAAGATCACAACGGGGTCCTAGAACGAATTATGTGTGTCATTATTGCGGATTGCAAGGACATACCAAACCCAATTGTCAAAAGCTGAGATCAGACAACAATGCAAGCGCACCTCGGTCATGAGGAATGAGAAATGACATGAGGTCTTGGGGTGGTGAGCAACCAAGAAGTCAAAATCATGATCCCGGTATGACAGATATGATGAAGATGATCGGTGCCTTCACTACTTGCTTGGAGAGTTTCACCAGAAGGCTTGAAAGTCTAAACTCTCGTACCCAATCCGTCAAGGATATCACCCCAAACGCACGTGACATGTGGGTGAAGAGAGCTACTCATGCATAAGCATTATAACATGTCCATGCATAAATTCTTTCAATGTTTAGGGACATTTGTTGTTGCATCATTTCATGCATTGCTTTCTTTTTGTTCTTTTATCCGGTTGGTTTGTACCAACTGTTTTTGTTGATCTTACTTTTCTTGCTCTATTTTGGGTGTGTTAAAAAAAAAATTCAAAAACCCATAAAAATTGAAAAATCTCAAAAGTTTGATCACTTGTTTTGTGTATATCACATGTGAGTTTGGCCTAGTACCTTCGTACTTATGGCGTAGTGCATTTACGATCTTGGCTTGTCATGTATGCACTCATTTTTTTGTGGCAGAAATCTTGAACACTAGGTGTGACTGTTGTAAATAGATCTTCAAACTTGTCATGAATGATTGGTCAATAGTCTTGTTGGTCTTGATGCTTGCATAGACTTGTGTCTATATCTATTCCCACTTTATTTTTCTGTTTTTGCAAAAAGAGCTCACCAAATGTAAATCTCCAAATGAAAAGAGATATTGAACTGCAAAAGCCTGTCACACACACTAATATTCGACTAGGAAAAAGGGAAAGCGACTCTTCTTAATGTGTTCTATATGGTGCTCAAAAAGCCAAAGGCTAATCATCAACGTTGAAATATCATAAATTTCAAACACCAATCTCAAAATGAGATGTTTTTGTCCAAACAAAATTAATTGGACCAATTGTTATGCCTTATGCAGAAGCCAAATGAAAAGCTTCCAAGTTTTGTATTCAATGTGTGGGAGGTCATATATACTCATTTCTATAATGGAGATAGTCCACTTGATTTCGTATCAGTTGTGTATGACCCGATTGAATTGATCATTAAAGCTTCGCTCTGGTCTATAGACTTTTCCACATTTGATACTTACACACAACACACAAGACTTTGATTCAATTAATGCCTATCTCATTTGTGTGATTGTACATGTTCAAATGTGATGTGTATGCTCAAGAACTAGTTGATCAAATCCAAAAAGATTTTTGAGTGTTTTATTTGTTTTTGAAAGTGATTTTATACTTTCGTGTCTTTTGTTTTTGTTCAAATGCATTTGTGTGTTTTCCTTCAAAAACTAGTTCAGGGGTTGTTTCGCGAGAAGCTCGCGACTTAGAGCTTCCCGCGAAAAGGCTTGAGGGGAATAATTTTTCAATTATGTCATACAGAAACTCTCGCGACTGTATCGCGACTGTCTCGCGACCAACAGCTTCTCGCGAAATGTTGTTTGGCCATAAATTGGATTTTTTCAAAATTCAGACAGAAGGTATCACGACTGTTTCACGACTTAAAGCTTCTCACGAAAGCTTTTGTGCTTCAATGGCCATTTTCGCGGCTGTATCGCGACTATGTCGCTACTCTATAACTCGCGAAAAATGCGTGTTTTCAGTTTTATATTGCTGATGTGACAGTTTTTCAAATCAAAAACTCTTCCCTCGCTCAAACTCCTTCGAACCCTTTTCTTCTAAAATTACTATTTCATTCAAACCCCTTCAATCCAAGCGTCTTTTCTGCATTCTTTCTTCAAGGTATGTCTTTCAAACTATTCCTTTTTAAGTTTTTACTTAAATTTTGCAGAATTTTTGTTAGGGTTTTGTTAATTGGGGATTTTCGAAAATTTGGGTTGGTTTTCTAAATTGGGTGTTAATTTGTCATATCTTTTGTTTGGGTTGTGTCCCATTTGATGGTTGTGCATCTGTGTTGGCCTCTTGTGGCATTTTAACATGTATTGAGGGTAGATTTTCTCATGTTCCTGCATTGTTCATGCTTAGAGTTCATATGTGCATGATAGGTGTTTGATAGAATGTCTAAGTGACATTTTCGTGCTTAATTGGATTCATGTGAGTTCCAATTTATGGGTTTCCATATGTTTAACCTTACTTTACTTGGTTTGGTCTTTTATCTAGTGTTTCCTACACTCTGCTCATGATGCACTCACTTGGCACACACCTAGGCACCCTCTAGGCACACCCCCATGCATCTCATGATGCACACACATGCACAGTTACTTACTTTCTTGCACTCCTTGTTTTATATGGTGTTGCATATTCCTTGAGTTGATTATGATCTGCTTTAGGATAGCTTTCATGTGCTTTGGGATTAACTTGAATCTAATCAAGTTTTTGTTTGTCTGTTCTGTTTTGGTGTTTGTGCACTTGTTCCCTTTCTGCTTTGTGAAATTGTGCAGATGTCTCCCACCAAGCATGCAGCTAAGAAGAAACCAACCACAAACCATGCACGCACTGATTCTGATCATTTCAAGTTCGAAGCAGATATGAAGTACAATGACTGCTATAAGGACAAGACGATCATCATGGAGAGAGTGGTTCAGGTAGAAACTCTTGAGAACTCTTTCATCCCTGACGTGTTCAAAGATAGAACTTGGACCAAGCTACTGAACCCAACAAGGGTTGTTTATTTAGAGATTATCAGGGAGTTCTTCTCAAATGCCACAGTCAACGGAGATTGTATTGAGTGCTGGGTAAGACACAAGGAATTTGTGATTATGAGAGAGATCATCCAAGACTTTTTGGAAATTCGTCCTCTATCTCAGCCAATCACAGTTGCATATGAGGACAAACTGGGCTCTACTGCTGAGATGATTACAGCTCTTGGTGGTGAACCGAAGAAATCATCCATAAACACCATCAAGTTTTCTCTGGAAATGAGGACGCTAAGTTATGTGATGATTCATAATCTGTATCCGGTCACCAATCTCACCACACTATCTGCTCCGAGAACAAGATTCCTGTATGATCTCTTTACTCATAAGGAGATTGACATTTGT
>NW_027069620.1:1020360-1026463 GCF_002906115.3 Quercus suber | reverse complement strand
TTCTTCGGTTTCTCTTCGAAAACACGTCTCGAGTTTTTTGCGTTTGCATCCTTCTTCCCTATTCTTTTATATTCCATTATACTGCTGTGTTGCTTAGTTTATGATTAGAGTAGCTTATTTGTTCATCCGCTCGCATTTACACTATTCTGCACTTTGTAGTAAGTTAGTGTAAAATCTATCGAGCCGTAACTTTAATGGAGGGTCTAAATAGCTCTTGTGTTTTCAACACATTTTTGAGCTTTCGAGCATATCGACAGTTGAGAAAAAACGCTTGTCCAAGTACTGTAATGAGCAATTATTGAAAACTATGGCAGCTTCCTTCTGATTATAACAGTTGCTCTGATCTCTGTTGCTGCTGTATATGCACAAGTTTGACAATCCTTGTTAGAGAGATCACCTATGCACTGATTAGGCCATAAACCGTATCAAGGTTCTGACCCACATTAGTGATATAGAATCCATTTATAGAAGAATTGGCAACAAGAAATGTAAGAGTAAGGTTAAGGTTTTGCTCATAGACACTCCCAGAGGTGTAATTATTAGCAGTATTACAGTTGACATACGCATAATCTTGAGCTGCACTGGTGGAACATAAATAAAGAAGACATGAAAATAAAATCAAATGGACAACATCTACTGCAAAATATCGCATTAAATAAGTTGGGAAGGAGACTTTGTGAAGTAGAAGAGGCAGCAAAGGAAGAAAAATGTGTGGTGTGATAGCTAGTTAGCAGTATGACGTGAACAAACTGTGCCTCTCTCTCATACTTTATAGCTAAGAAGATTCATAAACATCCATGGTCTATTATTTAATATTACTTTCATATTTAAAATATATAGAGATTACAAGGTTCAGACAATCTGAACGAGCTGAATTTTTCTAGAATGACATGTTAGAACTTAGTTTTGGACCTTTTGGCAACCCAGCTATGATCATGTCTCTATTAATCATTATATTAATCCTCATCTAATGTATATTATTTATTCCTCCCTGAGTATTCATGCAAATTCATCCATAAGATCCAAATGAGTCAAATCAATGTAAAGAAGAAGAACCCACTCAATACTCTACAAAATTACAATTAGAATCTTACGTGCCATGTTGAAGTCATTCTAGTCAAACAGGCAACAAATTTAATAGTCAGAGCAAAGACTAGGAAAAAGCTCACTTCTCGCTAAAATATAAACATCTGCTAGAGAAAACCTTAAAATCACTGTTATGGCGGCCGGCCTAATCCACTAACAATTAGGTACTAATTATATACAGTCAATGGTAATTCTATTGGAAAAGTTTAGGGAAATAGTGAAAGAACAAAATAGGCTAAGAGGCACAAAATGATTGTTTTCTTTAAAATAATATTTGTCTTACTCAAATGAGTTTTTTTTTTTCAAAGGGTTACAAACAAGATAAAAGCTATTATACACACTTTTTTTTAATTGAAATTGTAAGTTAAAGGTATGATTTTAACTTGAAATTGTATTTTAAACTCATGATTTCAGTTCAAAAAAAAAAAGTGTGTAGTAGCTTGTGTGTAACAAAGGAGTGTGTAACAAACACTAACATTAACCTATAGACACATCATACTGATCAGTGAATTTGTGATTGATACAGTTCTTAAGTATGGATATGCCGAGCGTGGACGATGGGGAGAAATGGAAATTAAACGAGCTCTATGGGTTTGTCAACCGCAGGAATCAAACCAGGCTAGAAAAATGTTGGGCTTTGTAACTCAATAAAAAATATTGGTCCAAATTTCACTAATTTGGTGAATAAGACATTATAAATTTTAAATATAGTAAAATAAATATAATAATACAAAACAAGGGAGCTAGCCAGGAAACTAACAATATTATGTTTTTTGGGAATCTAACAGTTTCCTGGGTAGCTCTCATATAAAATAAAATAAAATAAAAAAACCATAATCATGAGGAAAGCACATAGGATTATGGACAAAAATTGCGAAACATATATTTTTGGCAAACTCGACTTTCAAAAAGTCCAACTTACTAAATAACTTTGAAAGCATGCCACCACCTAATTTTTTTTTCAAAAATAGACTGTTTCGCAATTTTTGCCTAGGATTATGGTCTATGGGAGTTATATTTTTTTCTTTGGATGGTGATTTCTTCTTTTATTGATATATTTTTGATAAATTTTTTATTAAAATTACTTATCGACTAAAACAATAATCCAAGAGATTTAGTACCCGTTTGGATACTAATGATTTGCTCCAGCCCTGCATTTTTTTTTTTTTTTTTTGAGAAACGCATTTCAACAACTATTCTGTTTTTTTTTTTTTTTTTTTTTTTTTTTTTGTGAGTCCTGTGCACTGTTCATGAGACTTATAAACTTTTTTTTAACAAAACTTTCATTGAAAATGAGTCTCAAACACTATTTATACATTTAAAAATTATTAAATCATTTTGCTATAGTGTTTTCAATTTTCAATTTTCAGCAAAATAAACTGTATTTAAACACACATTTGGTCATTAAAAAAAAACAAACACCTCTAAATCGTTGAAATCAATCACTAACAAGAAAATAAATAAATCAAGAGACACAGTAAAAAAAACAAAAAACAAAAAACAAAAAACAAAAAACAAATATATCAAATAAAAATCCAAGGGAACAAGGTCCAAAAGACAAAGACCCAAAGTAGACGATACGGAAGACCAAAAAAAGTAGACGATACGGAAGAAAATAGCGTCATCAATAAGATTAACGAAGTCTACTTTTTTGTCGTGGAAAACAAAACACTGAGATGCCTAGTCCAAGGATGACACATGGACTCTGCTTTCCTCGTGTGTTACTCATCATAATTTCATTTGCCGCCAAAAGTTTGTGCTAGAAAACTCGCGACTGAACTAAAATGTGAATTGTGTTTCATATGATCATGTCTTTCTTCCCAATTTTGATGACGGATGGGACTGACGAAGACAAGCATAGACGAGGTAATTTGGACCAACGAGACAAGCCTGCAGTGACGAGTATCCACTTCACTGACGAAGTTAAACATCTCATTTAATGTAATGGACGGTTACAAAATCAGTTGTACAGACCATTGGGACAGAATTAAAGCAACATGATGAGGCCAGAAAACGTTACCTAGAAGGATATTAAGAACCACCATAATTACCCAACGGCTAGAGGCTACAACAATATAAAGCCCTCAAATGCCCAAGAAAAAGGTATGTGCACATTGAGATAGTTACTGTAAAATTCCTCAGATACATTACATTGTCTTTTCTTAGATAATTTCCAATACTGACTTTGGCATCGGAGACGTTGTGGCAGGCACCACACCGGTGACCACATTCGAGGGTACATACTTGCAGGAGGCCGGAGATCATTTCTGTCTACACACATTGGCTGACGAATTCACACATCATCAACCTCCATCTTCCAAAGTTTCAAGTAAACTCTCATTTTCATGTCAAGTACAATTAGCAATGTTAATGGTCAAATATTTTTTTTTTTTAAATTTCCAAAGACATTCAACTCTTTAAGCTGCATTTGTTTTAGTGTAAAATATTTTTCGAGTGTAAAATAATTTCAAGTGAATATATTTTCGAGAAAGAAAAATATTTTCTACTGTTTGATTGCATTTTAAAAATTATATTAGAAAATTATTTCAAGCGTTTGGTAACATTTTGAAAATGCAAATTTTCTACAAGTTTCTCACATTTTCTCAACTTCCAAACAAATTTTATAATAGAAAACTGCAATATGTAAACTTTTAAAGAAACAAAAATTAGAACAAAACCATTCTCAATACACAAAACCATTCAGTCAAATTGAGAGAGGGAGGAGGAAGAGAGAGTGATCGCAAATCGAGGGAAAGGGAGAGGTAGATCGAGAAAGAGAGAGATCGATCATGGGTGGGTAATGTGAGACGAGACTGGTCCAGCGGCGAAAGGCTTCAGGCGGCACCGAGATTGAGACGAAAAGAGTTCGATCTAGAGGGCGGCGGGATGATCTGATGGTGTGATCTAGAAGGGTGCGATCTCGGGGGACGATCTCCCCAACGTGATCTCGCAGCGCAAGCTCTATGGCGCGATCTCGCTGCTAGATCTCACCGGTGCAAGCTCGACCGCGCGTCTGGGCTTGGGGTAGTGGTCTGAGCTCGATGGTGCGAGCTCAATCTCGCTCTCTCTAGTCTCTCTTCATGCTCTTTCTCTCTCTCTCTTCGGTGTCTGAGTCCAGAAATCATTTGAAGGCAACATAGAAGTGTAAAATATTTTCCGCCCGTGAGCTCTTATTTTACAATCAACACAGAAAACATTTTCAGTTTGACCCAATTTTTGGTAACTACCAAACACACACGTTTACGGAAAAGCATTTTTGAAAGTGGTTTGAAGCCAAAACAAACACACCCTTAGTCTCACTCACACACACACGCGCGCGCGCGCACACACACACACACACACACACACTCTCTCTCTCTCTCTCTCTCTCAATTTGTATTTGGGTATGTGGGCTTTAGGCCTATCTTGTTTACTTGTATAGCACACTTACTTATACTGCACATACTGCCTCCTATATAAAAACACTCATGTATATTCTATTACTTAAAAAATACAATACACTTATTCAGTATTTTTAACATTCATTATATTAACTTGTGTGATTTTTTTTTTTTAAGTCAAATCTTTAGGTACGTGATAATGAACTGTATAATATCATTACTTATAGATTTGAGGGAATAAATTGATAATAACTTTAGACTTGGACTTGTGTGAATAATTTGTGGAAAAAGTTTAGATTTTTATTTTATATATACTTTAGACGATTATTTGTATATATATTTTGTGAGCTAAAAATTTATTTTTACGTTTATGAACTTTATACTATTACTAGCTTCTAACCTCATGAATATGCATGGATATACTTAAAATATATACATTAAGATGTGTAAAGTTGTGATTTTCAACTAGCCTTTGTTGGCTTTAATTCCGTACCAAATTTGATTGTAATTTCCTCAATCATTTCCCTGTATTTATGTGAGTTTATTTGTAAGGAATAAGTGTAAGAATTGGTGAAAAATCAAGCTTTAAAGATGAATCAGGCAGTTCGCAACTATCTTGCGAGAAGCTCAAAGAAAGTAACCCGCAAAAAGCCACGTGTGAAGCACATGATTAGAAACTGAAGAGTCATGCGAGTCTGTCATTTCGCAAGTACTTCGCGAGAAAGGTCATCTCGCAAGGTACTCCGAAATATTCTGTTTGGCAAAAAGAAAAGTTTCTTTACCAAATTCTTTACCCACACTATAAATACCCTCATTACCCACAAATTATAAGGAGTGTTTTTCAGAGAGAAAACCCTAGCAAATACACTTGAGAGTTAGAGATAGTTATACTCATAATAATCTACACATTTCTTTTGGTTTTCATCTACACCTACGTCTCTATCTCTACATCCTTGAGAAGTTCTTAGCCTAAACAATTATCACACCCAATCTGAGTGTTGAGTGAAGTTTTGATGCTGTTGGGAAGCATTAGAAGGAGTCATTTAGTGGCGGATGCAATCGAGCAAAATTGTGAAATCCAAAAAGCTAGTGAAGACAAGACTTCGAGAAGTTCGTTGATAGCAGGAGCTTGGAGGGCTCAAGTACATGGGGTAGACTAGGTTTAGAGGGTCTTTTGTTATTCGTGTACTCCAACTATATTTACTAGTGGATCGATTTCGACTTAGAGGGTCGCAGAGAAGTTTTTCGCCGAGTTCTTCAGTTTCCTTTTCGATAACACATCTTGGTATTATCTTGTATTTGTATCTCACTTCCCTACTCTTTAAGCTTTACTTTTATTATTCATTGTGATTGGATATGGCTTAGAGTAGTATTATTGGCATATTGCACTTATTTACACTTATTCTGCACTTTGATAAGTTATGGTAAAAGCAATCTAGCTGTAATTTTTAATTTGGAGTCTAAACAAGCGCTACTGTTTCATACTAATTTGAGTTTTCAAGATGCATAGTATAATTCTTACATATATAATTTAAATATTATTGATAGTCATTTTTATTGATTTTTTGTTTAACTCTTTAAAAAGTCGCTTGTAAAAATATTATTAGGTAGAAAATGTAGATTGTCCCTTTTTTTTT
>NW_027069620.1:1008198-1016929 GCF_002906115.3 Quercus suber | reverse complement strand
ATATATATATATATATATATTTGATATATATATATATATATATAAGGGTTGAGTTTCAATTACACTTGGTGTAACTCTAAGCAATGTTACACCACTCAATATTTTTTAATTGGATACAAATATTGACAAATCTACCGTTAGATTACATTATCTTCATATATTCTTCATACTTGCAAAATTTTGAGGTGATCAAAGATTAATAGTCATATCATCAATCAATTGTTAAGATTCAAATTTTTGTAGTTTAAAATAATGCATTAAAAATGAGTTTATAGATCAAATGGTAAATAGCATCCGATTGATATGAAAATTGACATGCATATTAACAACAAATAAAACATATAATTCAACAGTTGGATTTTCAAAATATTAATTCAATAACAAGTTATTGAGTTGTGTAACATTGCCTAGAATTACATCAGATATAACTTGAACCTAAAAATTGGAAATGAAGGAAAATTATTTGTAGGGAAAACTAAAAACAACTTAGAGGCAAGGGTCAAATAGATATTTAGAAATGAATAAGAGTATGAGATTCAAAAAAAAGGAGCTAAAAAGTTCTTGTTTAGCTCTCATCAATTACATTTTTTTTTTGTTATAACAAAAGAATTTGAACTTGAGATGTCTCCATCGAAAACAACAAAAGGTACCAGTTGAGCTACAAAACTTTTGACATATATAGGATACTTGGTTACAAGGAATTGAGAATATTCTTGACAATGACAGCTGGTGAGGGAAATCTCATCCCTAGGATATTTTGACTCTTCCATAAAGGTTACCACAACTGAATATACAATATAATAAACTCCTATAACAAGGTTCAATGGGCTTTAGCGTATAATGCAGTAATGAGAGGTCAGCAATTTTGATAATAGTTTTTTGAACGTCTCCAACAACGAACTTAGCAAGGCGGTATGGCTTGCAAGTCACCAAAATAATTTGAAAACAAATAAGAACTTTATATTTTGAGCAAGAATATGCCAAAGAACAAATGTCAAGAAATAACCTAATCAGCTCCAGCTTGCAAACGTTTTTAAGTTATGCGACTCAAACTAAAAAACAAGAAGCATATCACAACGTATTCAGTTCTGATAAGCATAGATAATATAGCCCTCACTAACTTAAATCCCTAGAAGAATGAATCAATAGGCTAGTGTCACTCATTTTATTAGGTTATGTTCACCAAATGGTATAGTCTGTTGCAAAACTTGGGAAGGGCAAAATAAATCACAAATGAGTTGAAGCCAAAATCAGGTATATCAAACTGCTCAAATGATATAATTCTTTAGGCACTCTATATAATAAGTTTGACCAATTCTAAACTATCTTGTAGATTCTCAATAAGAACCAATTAAACCAAGTGTACTATACATCAGGCAGAAAATTGCTGCTTCTCCAAATCAGTTTTCATAGTCTTAAATGTAAGATTAATCTATATGACCACCCCCTTCCAAATTTATTCGCAATGCAGATAATCTTATAAAATAATGAAATCACCAACAAAAACTTGTCACAACAAACTTCATCTTTATTACAACTATTATCTACACAGAAACCCAAACTCGTGTGAAACAACTGTTCACGATATAGGAGATTATAGTCAACAGAAATTCTATTCTGAAGCGGCACATAAAAGCACTAGAATGTGGTCAAAATCACCATTTCTACACTCATAAGCTAGGAAAACAGTATAGCTTCAATCCCGTTATCTCTAGCAAATTATCCAGCAGGCAGCTTCATACATACCTAATGAAAGAACAACATCAATAACAGGCTCTTGAAGATTTTGATCATCAGGCTTTTTTCACTTAGAAAGGAACCCAACATCACAGTTTAGATAGCTGCAGAACTTTACATTTCAAGTGCAAAGTATATAGAAAATTCAGAAAGTGGCACCCAAATATCACACTCCCAAGGAATCTGTATCTAAAGAATTTCTTTTTTTCTCTTTTTTTCCTTGTGGGTTCAGGGTAGTAAAAGAAAACCCCATTTGAAGTCTTTTCATTCTATCAACTTGAACTTTAATTTTCTGTGGCAAGCAACTGTTGGAAATTTGATGAAAATACAATCATATGTACCTATGGTGAGTGACTTTTATCTTTAATTATTCTTCCCCAATTTATTATTTAGGAACACCACTGCTTACACAAGGTGATATTATTGTAATTGTGATATTTTAGCCTTGTTGGTGAGGCAGAAAACATTATCATAAGAAGTCAACAAAATAGTCCCTTGAGGCGCATGTAACTGTTTTATATTTGTTTTAGTTTTAGAAGTGGCAAGATGGCAAAAAGTGTAAAGTGCCACAAGCCGCCTCTACAGCACCCACCCCCCCCCCCCCCCCCAACACAAAAAATAAAAAATCCATTCTTTTTTATATTCTTTGGTGGGGGAAGGTGGTCAGTTAACTGAAGCTCCATTTAAAGTATCCAAAAGCATCGTAATCAAAGGCATCATGTAGGTGTGACATACCTTGTTTAAGTGCTTCCACGTAGTCCTAGAGATGCACTGCGCCAATGTCTTTTCTGTGACATAATCTGCTTATACATAAGCTGGTATCAGCAACTATATTTCAGAAAGCAATAAAATCTTCATGTGGAGCACAAAAAATTCAAAACAAAAATAATTTTTGCTAATGTGAGTGTCCAGATCTCTTCAAGTACTTGACTATTCACTTAGGTGTGTTTAGTCCCCCCATCTTACATACACCAACTGTTAACAAGGAGGAATCCCTTGGTGGTGGCCTAAGATACAAGCTAGGAGTTTTAAACCCAGAACATTATGGACCTCATGAGGCCACGGCAACCCTAGACCAATCCATTGAGGTTTAAAAAAACAATAGCACAATTGACAAAGTAAGGAGTTGCTCTAAGAAATTTCATATCAAGAAAATATTTTCTTGAATATTTAAGGTAGGGCTTTAAAGTTTAAAAATTGGCTGACAAAATTCTCAGAGAGAACAAATCTTAAGGAAAGACATGTCATTTTATTCTTGTGGCCAAGTACCTCAACACCCAGCTGAAAACCTGAAACTCTACTGATGATTGATCCTACAATCTCCCACACAAGCTACAGCAGATTATTGCACCTAGATACTGTATACAGATGATTCAATATATAATAGTAGCCTCTTCACATGCGCTACAGGTGTTCAAAGGCTTTTTTTTTTTTTTTTCAATAAAAAACAATTTTCCTAAGTCATACCACAAGTAGATAAAGTTTAAGTATAAAACATGTGTCCAAATTTTATGAAATTTGATTTTTTTTTTTTTTTTTTTCACTTCTAATTACCTTTTTATTCAATCTTTTGTTTGATAATGTAGCTATATTATGTGGGTGTGTGTATCTGGGGTTAGTGAGGGTAGAATTTGGTGGACACTTTTAAATTTCTCAATTTTCCTTTGTGTCGTTAATTTGTCTTATTGTTAAATCACTTTTGATGAATTACTGATTTTGCTAAGGGTATATTTGGTAAACTGTAATAAGCTCTATAATTATAATGTAATAGTTATTCCTATAACTTAACTCTTCAGTAATTTGGTTATATTTTTATTACAACAAATAGTCATTCCTTATGAATAAATATTCTTTAAAAAGAGGAATAACCATTCCCTTCTAGAAGGGTTATAATAGTTATTCCATAGTAAGTGTAGTAATTTTTAAAATTAATATATTTCTAAATAAATAAACTTTCTATATGCATATAACAATTATGAAAATAAAAAATATCAAAAAATAACCAATTTCTCTCTCAAATTTAAAAAATATTATTTTTTAGGAAATATAATTGTATAAGTAAGATATTTCCTAAAATATATCTTAAGTTTTATTTTAATATTACATCTCACAACCAAACTTATGAAAATGTTTAGTTATCCTATTACAACACATTTTATTCCTAGCAAGGATCGAACTAAGAACATCTTGTTTTGATACCATGATAAATAACCAATTCTCCCAAAAGTTTAAGTTATTAGGAAGTGTTGAATTTAATTGTTTAACCATAATTCTAAAACTGTCAATTGAAATTTTATCTTTTTTTCTATCATCTTAATTGGCTTGCCCACAGTTGAAAGGCTAAAAGTAAGGAAAAATTGAATTAGAGTGAAAATAGGAGTGAGGGTATCTTATTGTTAGTGGGTATTGTGTTTTTTGGGCATTTTAAGATATTTTAATTTACTTTTCTATCCTCATTGTTTGATATTTCTATTTAAGTATTTTTAACTACATAATGGGAGAAGTTTTAACCAAACAGAAAAATGGAAACCAAAGAATTTTAGTCTCTTACATAATAAATATTAATGCCACTAATATAGAAGAATCTGACTGTCGGGAATAATAAGCTAGTATTGCCACTCTAACTATTTGATAAAGAAATAGCCATGCAGTGATTAATGAAAGAAAAATTTTACACCATACCTTAGAGGATGGAGGGGGCAAAGAAGCCTGACGAATGGCTTTTCCAGGATCTGTTAACCGCCGAATCTCTCGAAGCTGGCTTGCTATATCCTCCAGAAGTTGCAACTGAAAATTTTCCCTTTCCTTGTTCCCCAAACTAAACTTTAGCTTCTCTCTTCCTTCTTGCACAATCCTTAGTCTTTCATGAAGCATCTCAACTTCATTATCAATTTTTAACCTTTCATAATCAATTGAAGACATTGAATTTCTGCGTAAATCAATTGCAGACATAGAATTCCTCCGTAAATCAGAAACCAAAGTTTTGCTGCGCAAAGGAACTTTTGGAGGCAGTCCACTAGTTAAGTCTGACCTGCTTCTGTTGAAGCCTAGCCCAGTCTCCAACCTACTTAGGGTTAGACTATCATCTATTCTGTGAAGGTTCAAGGAGGCATTCCTTAAAAGCTGTTCAGTCTTATTTACTCTGACTTCATTAGACATACTAGACTCATCATCAATGACATGAACATCATGAATATGAAGCTCTGTATCAGAAACTGCATTATGTGAAACTTTGGTTTCCCGTTTGTTTCTTTTTCAGGCATTTCTGCATAATCAACATTATATGAAGTAACCTTATCTTCATTACGTGATTCAATTGTCGTTGTTGCCAGTCTTTGGGAGAGAATTATATTATCACTTTGCTCCCGTCCTTCCTCAGCTGGATTATTGCTTTCCACATGCAAATTAAATCCCTGAGTACTTGACTGATTTGATTGTGAGCAAGCCTCTTGTGTTTGCAATTCTCTTTGTTGAGTAAGAGAATTCTCATCCATGGAGACCATACCCTTCTCTTGAAACCCATCACAACTTACAAAATCTGGATGCTTGTCAGTACTTGGATGCCTATGACTACAAATGTCTCCTTTTGAAATTTCAGCATCTTCATCCAATTCTGGATATTGCAATTCTTTACCAAAAGCAATAGTACGATTTTGCAAATCAAAAGATTCCTCATCATCTCTAGAACTTCTTCTGTTTTTCACCATTTCCTTCTCATACATGGATGAGCTAATCTGCTGCAGCATTAGCATCGGGTCTTCACTTGAATACAACAAAGATGATATTCCTTGTGTTTTTGTGGCCTCCACACCAGCATCCAATTGATCATTTCCAAATATCATTTGCCTGCAAGCTTCAACTTCCTTCTCTAAAAAGTGTTTTTCCCTTTCTCTCCTCAGTAAGATCTCTTTGAGAATGTTCATTTCCTCAGCATCATAAGCGGATTTTTCTTCTATCAGCCTCTGGTATTGCTTAGCTTCCATTCCAATCAATGCCTTCTCTTCTTGTAGACGCAATATCATAGCCATGGTTTCATCTGCTGCAGTAGCAGCAGCACTTCTCTCTTTCTCAAGTTCAAGGTACAGAGCAGAATGAGCAGTTCGCTCTTCTTCAAGTGCTTGTTCCAAGACTAGGATTGTATTTGTCTCATCACTATTGCTCCTGAACTCTGCAACAGGTAATGCCTCTACATATTTATTTTCATCAACAAATTCATTCAATTCAAAACCATGTAAAACTTTTTTGTCTCCAAATTCAAGAACAAAGTTACTCTGCTTCTTCTAGGAAGCTTCAAGCCCCATTGAGCATCTACTAAGGGCTACATTCTCTATTTCATGTGCAACGTGTGCATCGTGTAAGAAAATTAGTCAATTAGAATGGAAAATGTGGCAACTTCATTTTACTCTAGACGACAAAGATGTTCAGTGATAGATTCATCAAATAGGCTCATTAGAAAATGAAAGTCTTCTTCTTACTTTCATTGGTATAAATTTAGATATAATCTTATGATTAATTAAACAGCATATCGTTTAAAATAGGATGTTTTAAAATGTCACAATAATATATTAACGATCATTTTACTGCATGGGCATCTCCTGCATTCATTAAACAGCATTTGTTATTAAAAAATAAAAACACACAGGTAAATCATAAAACTTGTAGAATCTAGTATTATTGTTTAAAATAAAAATTGATTATGGCATGCACTTTTGACTTCAAGACAAGAGGTTTAGAACTAAAAGAAGAAAAGAAGTAGAATAACAAATATGGACTGAAAACTGAGCTTCAAAGAAAAAAAAAAAAAAAAAAAAAGTAACATATTAACATGAAAGACCATCACCTCCAGAATTAACAGGAACAGAGGTGCCTTCTTCAGTAATCTGAATCCCTATTTTACCAACACTAGAAGGAGTCTGAGTTGCATCCAAAGAAAAAGGCGAAGACTTGCCACAGTCAACAGCCTTTCCTTTGTGCCGGTGGCGAAGAGCAAGTCTCTTCCTCTGAACACCTCCCTTAAAATGAAACCTTCCTTGTTCCCCAGCTGGAGAGGTACCAAACACAGAAGCAGCTTCATTATTATTCCCTTCCACCAGACTTCTTCCCCCAGTAGATGATGCTTCGCCGACATGCCTCTTCTTGTGATTCCTCTTGGGGTGTTCAGGATCAGAATCAGTATCAGCCCATATTGAATTGAAAGGAAATTTGTGCTTCACCAACAACAGAACCGAAGCGGTTTTCTCAGGTGGCCACTCCACTAATGCTTTTTGTCTAATGGGGTCCCCAGGCAGACACAATCCAAACAAACCCAAAAATTTGGAGGCCAAATAAGCAATTGTTGATGCAAATAGCAAGAAAAAGGCTATACCCAGATCAAGAAATGCACCCACTAGTCCACCGAACGTCCAACAATGTATTATTGCATCGCAACTCATTTTCTCTCACTATTATTATTATTATTATTATATAATAACATATATACAATCCCACAAACCAATTTTATTGAACGCTCTCTCTCTCTCTCTCTCACTTCAGTAATCAATTGCACAGAGATATATCTGAAAAACAAACAAACCATTTTCTTTATTTAACAATAAAATTGAAGCTTTGTTTATTTGGTTACTAATAAAGAAAATGAAACTGGAAAGTGTTTTACATAATACTATTTTACTAAGGTGGTATGGGTCATACTCATAATATAATATGAAGTCGAAAAAAATAATTGAAAAAAAGAAAAGAGATGTGACAGAAAAAAAGGAATGAGAAAAAAAAAAAACAAATACCAGTGGCGGTGGAGAAATTGGAAATGGATTGAGGTTGAGGAAGGTGAGATTGATTTTACTCTTCCCACCCTATATCTTCTTCTTCTTCGGTGCTAACAGCCAACTCTCCACGAAAAAAAAAAAAAAAAAAATAGAAAGCTAAGTAAGGTGGCTGATGGGACAAGCACTCAAGTAGTAGTCTGCATGATCAACAGATGGAGGGCCAAGATTAACTAAAAGGGAGTATATAATTTAAAGATGTCCTCCCTAAAGAGGACACACAAAAAAAAAGAAAGGGGAGCACAAGAGAGGAGAGTAATTGGGATCAACTTAGAGCCCAGTGTAATCTGATATGGAGAAAAGCAATAAGAACTACTAACCCTTCAGTTGAGGGCCGAGGATAGGCTTTCACACTTCATATCCGTTTCCTAGTAATTTAACCCCCACATAACCATGTTTAATTGTTGTAATCCTTATTAAGGCCTAGTTCTTACGCCTATTTTCTACAAATTCATTGTATTGAGCCAGTTGGGTTTGAGTTCATTCATCCAAAGAGTAGAAGTGCCCGAGCCCAGTCCCTACAATTAATTTATTCTCTATATTTCTAAAATTCTATATATATTTAGAATATGCTTAAATATTTAGAATATGTTTAATAGTAAAAGTTATATTTTTTTATGTGTTTATAATATTATATTATTTAAATTCTATATTAAATAATCTCTAATTTAGAGGGTCTAATTATAATTATTCATGTAATGAATCTAATTTAATGTAATTAGTTATGATATCTATCTAGTGTGATGTATGGAATACATGACAAGGGTATTTCTATTGATTGGTCATGTCATATAGGCTCGAGTCGGGCATCCAGTTGCTTCGATTTGAATTATCCGGAGGATGCCTTATATCAAAAAGATAGACAATCAAACCTATTTCTCAATTCAATAGAAGCCCAAAGAGATGAATATGGTCCCAAATAATGAGAGAGATGTACAAGGCAAGTCCGATTACGCCTATTCCTAATCCTAAATGGAATGTAATGACGTAGGGATCCATATGTAAAGTTGTATCTATTTAGATACGCTTGAATAACCCTCTCATAATTCGAATGTATATAACCTAACCCTATCCCGGTCTGTCCCATTATGGAATGAACTTAGTTCAAGATCCCTCTTAACCTAACTAGAATATTAGTAGATTTGTTCCACCAAAATGGGAATGGGCTAGGGTTA
>NW_027069620.1:971227-1007520 GCF_002906115.3 Quercus suber | reverse complement strand
GGTTATGAACTTATAATCATGGAATTGACTCGATCATCACATTAGCTGTAGAATGAGGGTTGCAACCTCAAAGTGGAGATGCTCACCATGAGTGAGTATAGCATACATGCGCTAGTTAAGGTTCCTTCTCAATCCCATAATTTTCTTCTCACTACTATTTATACTTCTCCTAATTTTAATAAGAGGAAAATGTTATGGGAATATTTAAAAAATCTAGCTCCATCAGTTAATTTACCTTGGGTTCTATTAGGAGATTTTAATGAAATGCATGCTGAGGATGAAAAAATGGGAGGTTTACCTTTAAATAGAAATAGAATTTCAGCTTTTAGAGAGTGTATTGATCAATGTGGGTGGATGGATTTAGGTTTTCACGAACCCCGATTTACGTGGACAAATAAAAATTCGATTTCTTATTGTTATATAAAAGAACATTTAGATAGAAGTCTAGGAAATGCGGAATGGAAAATTCATTTCCCCAGATCAGAAATTCATCATCTTTCTCATACTAAATCTAACCATTGCCCCATATTGCTAGATACCGATCCTTCGAATTGTAGATTTCCTAAGCCTTTTAAATTCAAGCAAATATGGCTCACAGACCCCTCCTTCTCACACCTTGTGAAACAGAGTTGGACTTCCTCGGAAGCTCTCCCGTTCTCCTCCTCTTCCTTATCTAGGTTTCCATAGTGCCTAAAATTTCTAACAAGTAGTATTATCAATTGGAATAAAAATATCTTTGGAAATTTATTTCAGAGAAAGAATTGTCTTTTAGCCAGGCTTCGAGGTATCCAAGTGGCTTTATCAAGCAAATCATCTGCCTTTTTATATTCTTTAGAACAACAGCTTATCCAGAAATACAATGATACCCTTCACCAAGGATATTTGTTTTGGCAACTTAAATCTAGAATCTTGTGGTTAAATTATGGTGATGCTAATACAAAATTCTTTCACCTAAAAACGTTACAGCATCAAAGCCAGTCTCGTATTGTCAACCTTAAAGATGGAACTGGAATATGGATGTCGAGTGAAGAATTAACACTACATATTCGAGATGCGTTTAAAACGTTGTTTACATCCACCTTGTCTCATCATAGATCTGGAACCTCCTTAGGTCAGCAACATAGTCAAAATATTTCTTATTACATTACCAATGGCTCACTAGCATTCCCCAACTTGAGGAGATAGCTAGGAACATGTTCTCTCTTCCTCCCTTGAAGGCCCCTGGGCTAGATGGACATCATGCAGTTTGTTTCCAAAAAAGTTGGCATATAGTAGGCCCGAGTGTGATTTAGTTCATTTAAGAAAATTTTGAAAATATGACAAT
This sequence comes from Quercus suber, assembly GCF_002906115.3. Classification (NCBI taxonomy): domain Eukaryota; kingdom Viridiplantae; phylum Streptophyta; class Magnoliopsida; order Fagales; family Fagaceae; genus Quercus; species Quercus suber. The sequence goes on along the minus strand of NW_027069620.1, from coordinate 1,006,196 downwards.
CCTGATAGATTGGGGTCTCACCAATCTCGTACTTATCCCGAAGGTGTCCCACTCGAAGATGATCACTGATTAGTTTATGCAATACTTTATATAAATTGGTCTCTAAAATTATCCTTCAAATACTCAAACCCTATATCGCAAGTATTATTGATCCTTGTTGGGTAGGGTTTGTCCCGGGTCATAGAACTAGTGACAATATTATTTTGGTTTAGGAGATTATTCGTACGTTGGTCTGTAGAGGTGAACAAAGGGGTTAGTAGCTCTAAAGCTTGATCTGGATAAAGCCTATGATCACCTAGGATGGTCATTTTATCCAAGAATCGCTTGAGTTCTTCCAAGTCCTGCCAACGTTAATTACACTTATTATGAACAGGGTCTCCTCTACTCAATATTCTATTAAGTGGAACAGATCTCTGCTTTCAGAAGTGATCCCTAGTAGGGGAGTGCATCAAGGAGATCCTTTATCCCAATATCTCTTTATTTTGTGTTTAGAACGCCTCTCCATTCTGCTGGAAGCAGCAGTAAGGGACAAAACGATCCACCCCATTGTATTCAAAAGGAAAATTTGGATATCACATTTATTCTTTGCAGATGATATATTTCTCTTCACCAAAGCCAAGTTAACGGTATGCCAGAAACTTAGAAGCATTTTACAGAAATTTTGCTAGTGCTCAGGCCAAATTATTAGTACTCATAAATCACATATCTGGTTCTCACCTAATGCCCCTCAAAGAACGAAGGATTTAATTGTAGGAACATTTGATATCCCAACCACGACGCAAATAGGAACCTATTTAGGAACCCCTATTTTTTCCACATGCCATATGGCCAATGCATACCAATATCTTGTCAATAAAATCCAAAATAAAAATGAAGGTTGGCAAGCCAAATATCTATCTGTGGTCGGTCGTGTCACATTAATCAAATCCTCGGCGGCTTCCATTCCCCTCTATGCTATGCAAACAATGCCGCTCCCGTAGAAAGTAAGCCGAAATTTGGATAAAATTAATTGCCAATTCTTATGGGGAGACACAACACAGCACAAAAGTTGCCATACTATTAACTGGGTTATTATCTCATCCCCATAAGAGGCCGAGGGACTAGGCTTAAAAATGAGTCGACACATGAATATGGCTATGCTTATGAATCAAGCTTGGAGACTTCAACAACAGCCGAATATGTTATGGGCACAAGTTTTAAAAGCCAAATATTGTCCCCGCACGAACCTTTTTGAAAATGTTAGGACTCCTCAGGGGTCCGACATTTGGAAAGCCCTACATGAAGGAATACAATGGTTACCGCATCTTAGGGGACGGTCAAACTATTCGGGTATAGGAGGATCATTGGATCCCTGAGGGCATGCTGTAGAGTCATATTGTAGGGGCATTAATGCCAAATGAGGTGCAACGATTAATGTGCTCTTTGAGAAACAATCATGCTTGGACATTAGATTTTCTTCAAGTCTCCCTCCCTGTGCAACTCGAGCAACTTATTAAAGGTATCCCTGTGGTGTAACTTACTAGGATATTTGATTCCTTAGTGTGGACTCACAATAATGGTATCTGCTCGGTTAGGTCAGCCTCGAAATATTTATACCAACAAGCTAAGGTCCCTATAAATAAACAATTGTGGAATTGGATCTAGAAGCTCCGTTGTCCCAAAAAAATCCAAGTTTTCATTTGGAAAGCTATGCGTAATTGGGTTCCCACAAGTTAGCATTTAGCCTTCTCTCGTCCAAATGTGAATAATATATGTCCTAGATGCAACTCTCCTGAAACCACGATCTATATTTTAAGAGATTGCCTTTGGGCTAAGGATGTATGGGATCATTCCTCGAGCATCCTGCCATTATCTTTTATTTCAAACACCCTTACAATCATGGCTGCAAACCAATGCCATTTCCAATTGAGTCATCTTGCACCAACAACTTCCTTGGAATATATACTTTCCATTCCTATGTTGGCATTTATGGTTAGCTAGAAACAAGCGTATTTTTAAAAACCAATCTAGATCCCGACAAGGAATTGTCCATAAAACGATTCAAGTTGTGATCAAATTCTTTTACTTGACCAGCCCTATTAAACCGGTTAGGAATAGTATTCCTCAAACTATCAAGTTGATTGCCCCAATTGACCCATTCACTAAGCTAAACATGGATGGTAGTGCTTTAGACAACCCAATTAGGGTCGAGGCAGAGGGTCTGCTATGAGATAGCTCAAGTTTATGGATATCGTAAGTATAGGTATTACTACTGTTAGGGTACATTTCTTTACACCTTATATTATTTAAATAACACCTATTTATTTCTTTTCAAATGTCACAAACAAATTATTGGGCATGCCTAAATATATTTTTTTTTTTTTTTTTTTTAACTATCACTATGCTAGCCCACAACCTTTCTCCTTTCTATCACAAAATTGGGCTATGAATGCAAAACACTATAGGATCTCATATTTTCTTGTAAAGCTCGAATTATTTATTGAGTGAGATAAAATCTAATCCTTTCTAAAGCTCAAGAATTTTATACTTAGCAAATATTCAAAAAAACTCATGATCCAAATTCATGGCAATTCTATTTTTCCAATGGGATTCAACACCATGATCAAAGCCCACGATTCAAACCTGTGGCAAATTATTCGTCAAAAAGCCCAGTTCCCATTGGCAATATCAAAAGTCCAATTTTCATTAACACTATTTTATCAAAAAGCCCAAGATTACTAATGCTTGGCAAAGAAAAAATATCATGGTATAATTATTGCTTAAATATTACTATGACAAAAACCATGGCAATCGTCTTATAAAAGCTCATTGGGAGTTATCTTGAAGATTATGTTCTCATATTATAAACCCATGAAATACATGATTACCATTTGTATCACAACATCCATAATATATACCTTCAACACCCATGGTAAATATTCAAACCCACAAGCTCATCATTTAAATTATGATGCGATTATTAGAAAACCATGAACATTATTTACGATATGCAATTCATCATAGTAAATGTTATTTACAAAGGTATTTTGAAACTTATCCTATTGTCTCAAACATTACAACTAATTGCCCAAAGGCCCATTGCTAGTATCTATGAAAAACCCAAAAATATTTACTGATAAAAGTCCATGGCAACATGTGTTCTTGATGTCCATATTGTAGGATGCACACAACCCAGCCCAAAGGAACCATCCCATGTGAGCAAACCCAATCCAAAAGACTCCAATAAGAGTCAAAGGATTGAAAGTGGACTACCAACCATTGTTCATCCCTGACCAAAGTACAGCTGGAGGCTCCCACAAGAGAACCAAGTCTTTAAGGATGAACTAAGGGTTGTCCAATCAGCTTTTTCTCACCCTCTACTTGATGTGAACAGTGCCCGAGGGCTGTCATATCATTTGAAGTCTAAAGGATGATGGAACTCCATCATCTTCCTCAAGACTGTACCTCTAACGAAAGGGGAGCTGAAACCAAGTTATCCAAACCTCAACAAATTGATGCTATAAATGTCAAAAAGGTTCAAGACATGATTCATATGCCAAGCCCATGAATCCTAAAGGGGAAAAATTGGGAACATATGGTTTGGAGGGCATAAATGGATCTCCAGCAAAACCCCCTAAAGTGGACTTAGAGTTTGACACTTGGCTTGGGGTGTTGAATCCTACTTCTTGGGATCCAAATCTCAGTTGCAGCATTAGGATTCGTTCTTGATACATGCCTTAATCCCATTGACTAAACTCAACCCCAGAAATCCTGGCATTTAATGCAAAACACTCCAAAATCCCATCATGTGTCATATATTACTCAAAGAAGCAAGGCATCCCCTAAAGTAAATCTCCCACTTCTGGCTAAATCCTAGGAAGATTAACCTTGATTCCCTACCTCTGATCAGTTCTACGTTTTTTGGATTCTTGTTAATTAATGCTTCTTTAAAACTTCATTATAAAAACATAAGCACCTCAGCCCACAAGGGGACAACTACTTCCTCTGAAACTCTTGATTTGTTTGCTATTTTTGCTTGTGGTTTAGCTCTCCTTAAACTCACCACTCATTCCCCTTAGTCCACACTCACCTAATCTCAAATATTCCTCCCCCCCCCCCCCTCCGTTACACAATCATAGCTTATAAATGTCACTCAATTAGTCATAAACAGCCCACTACTCACTAAAGCCTTAACCTCAGTATTAATCCTATCCCACTCACTCAAAACAATCCACATTACCTCGTTCATACCTTATGAAAGCACACTCACCAAAATCTTAATTTAATACTTGCCGCATTGAGCTGGGATCCCTCTCTCCCATTACACCATGCCAATTAATCCTTTTCTTCTTCTCATGGATCCTTTAATTTTACTTTTTATTTTACTGTTGAAGGATATAATGTATTTGTAATGATCGAACTCTTCCCTCACATTGACATAATGATGGTTGAAAGTACAATAAATTTCCCTGACTAAGACGTGCAAGGACCCCTAGGAGTTAACACTTTCCTAAATTTATTTAATCATTGACTGCTGGACTGTGTAATTTCACCCTTACCATTGGAGAATTTATCTTTCTGGACTTAAGTGTAATTTCGCCCTTACCATTGGAGAATTTATTTCCCTTGTACTATCTGACCAGGACCACTAACGTATTAATTAAGTATTGTAAAGTATTTTTCATTGGGCTTTTGTTGCTGTTTTGTCAAGTGCAACCTTTGTTTCTTGCTTGGATAGGCTTGTCATCACACTAAAAGCCTTTGGGTACCATCTTAAGAGCCCATAGTCGATTTTCAACTTGGCTTCCCAACATTTTATTTAAAGGCATCAATTTCTCCCTCCACAACTACTAACAATATGGCCGAATTGGGAGCTGTGCATCAGGGTCTCATGTTGGCATGGGTAGGAATCGCAACAAGTCGGGTTTCTTTATACTCAAACCTGACCTGTGGCCTATACCTGTTACTTGAACCTGCCCATTTAATAAATGAGTTTTTTTTTTGTTGCACCTAAACCAGCCCTGTCGAAGCCCGCGGGGTCTGCGAGCCTTAACCCAAAATCACAAACCCCTGCCCAAAATCACAAACAAAGAAATTGATACAAACCCAAAATCACAAACCCCTGCCCAAAATCACAAACAAAGAAATTGATACAAACCCAAAATCACAAAATCATCATAGAACAACATTTTCTTGGCATCTAAATGGATGCCAAGATCTAACAAACCAATTTGTACAAAAAAAATCCAACAAATCCCAGAAATTTTGCAAATCCAGAAATAAATTAGCAAATCTGAAAATCACACCAACAAAACACAAAAAAAAAAAAAAAAAAAAAAAAAAAAAAAAACCCCAACAAATTTGGCTCACAAAAACAAAACCCAAACCCAAATTTTGCTCATAAAAACACAAAAAGAAAAAAACCCAAACCCATCCAATTGTGGGTTTGAAACGGGTAAGGGGTAGTTCACGGTGGTTGTGGAGATTTTTGTGATTGTTGAGAGTTTCGACTTGTCGATGAGGTGCTTGATGCTTAATTGTGGCTGGGCTTGTCGGTGAGGATTTTCTTGGTCGCTTGAGGGAGGGCTTGCGTGGGGCTTGATTGCTTGAGTTGAGATTGAGAGTGGAAATTGGAAACCAAGTAAGGTTGAGGTGTGAGAGAGGCGGTTGCTAAATCAAAGAGTGAGGTTTAGAATGAGAGTGAGACTTAGGGTTATATATAAGGTAATATATATAGTTAGGTTTTTTGGTAATTTTAGCTAAACTAAGCAGGTCGGGTTCGGGTACGAGTTCGGGCCAAGTATTGGAAAAACCGGAACTCGACCTAGATCCAACTAGAGCTTGATTCTGCGATAGTATTATCTTGGTTAACTGTTACAATTGACAATTTCCCTCATGATGTATTTCCTATAATCTATGATTGCAAGATTCTTATGGAGTGAGTATGGGTGGTCTAGGTGCGCCACGTCTACTGTGAGGCCAATGAATACGCAAATGCTTTAGCGAAACAAGGAAACCACCAGCAATAACTTTTGACCATCTATGACACCTATCCCAATTTTGTATACCACTGTTTTGTAAGGGATATGGTAAGCCTAGGGATTAGTAGGATATGTCCCATAAGGCCAAATATATCTGTGTTTGTATAAACTCTGTTATAATTAAATAAGACTTTCCCATAAGTCCAAAATATTCAAATCATATATAACACCAGTGGTGGAGAGGACATTTGTTTGGACCTCCCAATCCCATAGTACATTTTAAGATGAAGGGCCAATGGCAATATAAACACAAAAAAGCTAAAGTATCGTCAACGCATATATTGGTTTGTTGATATATGTGCTAGATAATAGCCTACCGATCTCTAGTGGGTAATTCTTAAGGAAAAATACTTAGGTACTCTGGAAATATAGTGAAATTATGCTCCTTCCTCTCATATTTATAATGGGGTCCATCATTCACCGTGCTTCGAGAATACTTAAGAATTACTCATTCTTAAGAAATGAAGAGGGTGATAAAGGCTTAGTAAGAAAATTAAATATACCTGTATAGAATATTATGTTTTGAGTAGTATAATTAAGATTTTGATAAGCTGAATTTAAACCATCACGAATGGCCGATAATCCAGCAGCAAAGCTAGCCTGTTGGTTATAGCCTATAATATTACGAGATAATTATAATCCTACCATCCAATTGCCAAAGTGGTCCTTTTATTATAATTTCTATCTCCCAATTCCAAAGGGGACAATGGGACTACCTTTAATCAGAGTTGAGTTTAATAAGAGATAGAGATTATTGAAAGGGGATTTTCAACCTGGTAGTAAGCATGTAGTAGAATTTGGTGACTTGATCTTTAATTTATGATTGAGTGATGCAGTTCAAAGATGGAGATTATTGTGCACTGATCGATGGAAGATAGCCATAACAGCTAGCCAAAATGGTATAGGAGAAAAGTAGAGGCCAGGGAAGTCCTAAATGAACAATATGATAAGACATATGTTTGAGCGGCAGCCCAAGAAAATATGAGGTTTTGAAAAAAAGAAAAAAGAAAAAAAAAAGGATGGAGACTGGAGTACTGGGGGAAGGGGGTTGAAGTTGATGCCAAGCAACATGAGACAAACGAAAAAGATGAATAGGTGACAGTGACAGGGAATGAGGAAAGATTATATATAGTGTTACCCGTGCAATGCACGGAAAAGCTGTTGGGTCAATCAATTGACACATAACTTCGCTAATATGAAAATAAAAATTCAATATCAAGGTATAAAATATATACCAAAACAATAAAATTTCAATGTAATCTACCTCCCTCCCTACCTTAGCCCCATCATTCCATACTCATTCAAATATAATTCATACATTACATTAATCATTCTTGACGTCCAAGATGTATCTAAATTCTAACATTACCAGTAAACAAATATGCTACACCACAATGGGATTGAAAAGGCAACACAAAGCCAGTTTACATAATTGTTGTAATCATCACTTTTCACTTTAATGAGAGAGAGAGAGAGAGACAGTTGTTGTGTTGCATCTCTTAAGATGATTTTGCCTGTACATTTTTCCTTTTGATAATTAATCGATCTGAAACAAAATAGATGTACCACTTTTCAGAGTATGCACATTTGGGAGATTAAAGGTAAAGAAAAATGAGGAAATGAGCCCACCTAAAGATTTCTTACTCTTCTCTTGATGTTAACTTCTTCAACATCATCCAAAATCAAATTCATGTACTCCTTGAAGCCCTGTAGAGCATAAAAATTAACATTTGAACAAATTTACATGTATTCACTTAAAATTGTGAAAGATACTAGTAATTATGTTGATATCAATCTTTTAACCAAAATTCAACATTTTAATGATTGCACATCAGTTAGATATTTTGCCATTCTTAGTTGCAACATATATCTTTTTACTTATCATAAATGTGAAACATATATAATATATGCACAATCATCTTGATTTCTTTTTCTTCTTTTGTTAAATGTCTTTTCCATTTTCCATTTAAGATGTTGCTATAATCGAAGATTATTCCTTATGCTAACCCAAAATAAAAATAATTTTGCCAAATTCAACTTTAACATCTATTTGTCAAATACTGATTGCTGAACAAAAGAATATTGCCCAAATCCTATTCCTTAATTCCTTTACCTTCTTGAACTTCCACACTAACCAAGCAAAGGAAAAAGAGAGAGAGAGAGAGAGAGAGAGAGAAAGGCACTTGAAATTTAGGAGCATGGATCATCTAGCCAAATTAAGTGCAAATTTCAAAAATAATTGACTCAAATTTTGAATAACATTAAAATCCCCAAAATCCAATATTTTCCTTTTTTTTTTCTCACAATTTTCCATCAACCAAACAAAGAAAAGTGCCGAGTAATATACCATTATCTAAAAGAAGTGAAAAGAATGGCATGATGAAATTTTAAGATCTCAATTTTTTTGATTCAAAAATGGAATGCATGACTCCACCAATCTACCAATCCATGCAAACCTTAGTTCAACAAAACAAAATATAAACAACATCAGTTCTTTGAGCTAATAGCCATAAAATCATAAAATTATTGTAGCACTATTACTATTTAAAGGAAAATAAAAATCAGCATTACAAAAATACATTCACTCAGCTAAAACAAAAACTTTCACCTAGGAAAAACAATAATCTTATTACAATGCTAATAGCCTTACTATTTACTAACTACTGGCTAACTATTACAGTAGTTCAATTTGTACCACCAAATACAGCAGCACTTAATTGATGTAGCCGTAATGCAATAGTCCAGTATGACAGACTTGTATACTGGCAGCAGGCAAGCCAACAGTAGCTAACATATCAGGAACATAGCAATTTGCAACTTAAGGCTCTAATAGTAATTTTACATTAACTCAATGTAGGAAGCATGGACATCAAGCCATTATGCATCCATCATTTCATAACCTAAAAGTATATTTAAAAAATTGGATCTTTAAGTGGTAATTTAACCTCTAGTAATATTATCTACTAATTAACGAAATTGATTCCAGGAAGACATCTTGGTTTAACTTTTACCACAAAAGAGACCAAAAGATTGACTATAAAGCAATAACATTCAATCTATATTTGCCAAGGTCTTAAAGGAGGCACGAAGTTAAAATACTGATCCAGTTTTGGCTTCCACAGTCCTTAAAAATAAAGAAGAGAACCAACAGATGAAAGAGTTATGATATTTTTAGAAGATTTTTTCAGTTGTATCTTTTAAAATTTAAATCCTAATAGGCATCAAATTATTGTAGCAATATTACTTGGTGAACCACTGAGTTGCAAATTTGATAGTGTTGAAAGTGTTAAAATCATTTACATATTTGAGTGGCTAGAAACACACAAAACCTCATCCTTATAGAAGCTCTACGCCAAAGGAATGAAAGAATTGCCTTCTCTCAAAGGCATTTAAGCACTTAGAAGATTTATTACCTTGTGAACCATCAAAAGACCTTTCAATAATAATATCAACCATATCGGAGTATTCAATGTCCTCAACTACCGAGACATCAACACAGTTAACACTATTTCAAATGCTTTTATGAAGGAAAAAAATCGATATTAGCAACCAACTTTGAGTTGTAATAAATTAATAATAAAAGGGAGACATTTGTACATTATACTTATTTTTGCATATGTGCATTAGTCATAGTTTGGAACCTAATTTGGTGTATATTAGTCTGAGAATTGTAATGTCTTATAAATAAAAACTATCTTGACCTTAAATATATAATTTTATCTGATAGCTTCAAGTCTTCAACAACAAACACACAATGACAAATAATTAATGAATTTTCATAAATATTGTAATAATAACAAACAACTTGGAATTCCACAGTCTTCTTATTGTTCACTAAGTTTTAGCTTTGGCACTCTGAGAGTATAGAGATAATTCAGATATTTGGAATTTCATTCTAGGTTGTTTGATGTGGATTATTTGGACAGAAAGTAATCGGTGTTTTTTCAAGGATACTGAGAAATCTTTGGCTCAGTTAATAGATTTGTGCCAACGGAATCTCTTAGATTGGCCTCAACATTGGGGTCTCTCGGACTATTCTTCTCTTAATGATTTTCTATTGTCTTTTAGCATAGCATTTTGAGTCCTTTGTTTCTCTATTTTTTTGTGTTGTTCTTTATTCATTATTGTGAACACCATGTATTCTTTCTTCTATTTCTTTTTTTAATAATATTACTTTCTTACCTATCCAAAATATATATATATATATATATAGATAATTAAATTCATTAGAGCGTATTGCTCTATCTGATAGCATATTTTCTATAAATCAGTCAAATATGGAAGAGAGATTGGTCAAAGTTTTACTTGAGGCAACTTGTATTTTCAAAATTTGAAACCAATCCAAATAAGGAAGATCTAAAGCATTCTCAAAAAATAATAAAATCAATACAGAAACAAATCACAATGAATTGTTCAAAACAAAAATACCTGAAGAGTTTGTGTGCTTCTAAAAGAAATATATTTCTTCTGTAATCAACCAATGCTCCATACTTGTTACCCAAGATTCAAGAAAGGCCTCAACCTCACCAAGACTTTACCACTACCATGACCACCCTCCTTATTTCCCTTCCACCTGAAAGATCTCCATGTATAAGGATTCAAGAATTAAAAAAAAAAAAAAAAAAAAAAAAAATTACTCAGGAATTTCTTAAACAGATTGTTTATATAATAAACATAAGTTGTTCTATTGCCTTTTATTCAATAAAATCATATAGAAGAATGAGGAAAAAATTTGCCAAAAATAAATGCTTCATATATTCCACCATACCCATACATGCACATACTAATCATTATTTTTGAAAATCTATAAACAAATGAATGCAAATGCCTCAATTCGGCTGCAAAACCTGAAATACCAATGCAAACCTCTATAGATAGTGCAGCACAAGATGTAGCATCAATATCATACCTAGCAACTGAATTATCTATTTGATCTGTTGGTTGTAGTGGTGGGTGAATATTTGTAGAGTCCTTACTAATATCTTAATAAATTTGAAATCTGACAGGATTGATCATGATTTGAACAATGAACCATTTGCTTCATTACTTTTTCTAAGTGTAAAATGTGACAAACCTTGTAACGCATGAGTTATATTGCTGCTATAACATTATGCTTTAAATGAATATGATTTGCATTTAATCTTTTAAAACTGGACGGAACTTATCTCTTAGTTGCTTAATTATATATTATATCTTATTACAACTAACCTAATGAATATTTACTAAATTATATATTATAATCTGATTACAACATCATCAGTTAGCTGAACTAAAAAGGGTCAGAACACTAAAATTCTTAAAATTTAAAGTACATGCACCCCAAAAAAATAGATAGCAAGCAATCAACGCCAATCAAATCAAATATGGTGATGGAAAGTTCTGTTCAAGTATTTGTTCAAACACTTTCAGGGGAGTTGGGAAACCAAAGGGAAAAAAAAAGAGTTTCTTAGGATTAAGAAACCAACTAATGTAAAAAAAAAAAAAAAAATTGTACTAGCAAAAAGAAATAATAAATAAACTTCTTAATGTTATTATTGTCTTAAACATTAACAAATAAATTTTTCTTCACTCATCCTATGCTTATCTATTTAAAACGTTTTTCTTCTTTTGGTAGCAAATTTAAGTCAAGGATGTGTACAGGGATAGAACAATATACTACCACTTTAAAAATGGCTTAGACACAGAAACTTACCCCAAGAGAGTGAACTTCTGATGGGAACATTGATTTGAGAACTTCTCCTTCTAAAAACCTCTCCAACAGAACTTGTGGTTGAGAGCAAAGGCCTCACTGAAACACCATATCTGCATTTCTGGTTAAATGTCAATCAGTCAACAAATTACTTTGAAAGAGATTTATGAAGAGAGCCATAGGCATATTGCAAGAGCAATTGGTATGGATTATGATGTAATGGAATTCAAATCTCCACATCCCACCCAACCAAACTTTAAATCAAATAAAAATTAAATCAAGCCCCAAAGAAAGTAGCAGAGAAACTGAGCTTTAAAAAAAAAAAAAAAAAAATCAGTAATAGAGAAATAGGGAATTAAAAATGTGTTGATGAAATTTCAATCTTTCTTCTTGCCCACAAACTACAAATATTGCTTTAATATCAAATAAAATCAATCCAAGGCATCATACACGGTTAATAGAAGTACACAATTAAGACAATAAGCAAGAAACTTGTATATTTGAGAATCAAAATCAGAAACATGTCTCATTAAAAAAAAATAATAAATCAAAAATCAAAACATGTTAGCACATCTCCATTAATGAATTTGAATTCTCGAAATTGAACATTCTACTTGGTTTAGATATAAATAAGCAGACAAAACAGTTTAGTGTTTCAACTTGAGAATATGATTCATACGTACCCATTGCTGATTAGCTTCTACATATAAGGGTCAAGCTTTCTTCAAAAGCAATAAGCATGAGATGAACACCATGGGTGCTCAGATCAAGAGAACCCACTTCACAAGCATCAATAGCTCCGCTTTTGATATCATAGAAAGCCAATTTTCCTTCAAGTCGTAGTATAAATTTTCCTAAGCCCTTTTTTTTAGTTTGGCTCAGGCATTTAGGTGAACACTTTGAGGGTGATGGGATTGGCCTCTCTTCTCAAGGATTCTGTCATAAAAAACATATCTTGTAACGGAAAAAAAAAATTACAAAATAGAGAGAATCTAAAAATTAGAACAAGAGCGATAGAGATAGACCTGGCGAGGCCAACAATGAGAACTAAAAATTAGGATTCGCTGGTCAGTGGTATTGACTCCACTGTCCCAATCGGTATTTGATTGAAGAAAAGCCAATTCCATCAGGTTGATTGAAAGGAAAGAGAAGGAAGAACGAAAAGTGTGTGGGTTTTAGTTTTAGGTTTTTTCAGAGATGTGGTCAGGGTCTTCTCTTCTATCCAATACGTCATGAGGTCTTCTCTTCAGAGTTGAGGGAAATAAGGACTGATGGTGGGTCAGGGTTGTGAAGAGAACTGATAGTGAAGACAAGAGGGGCAAAGAATCGGGTTTGAGAGAGATGAGCAACAGTAAAAAAGGAGTCCCAATAGGTTAGGTATATATTTAATAGAAAGAAATAAATCAGGTTTAAAAATTATAAATAAAAAATGGAGGATAACCAAAAGTCATAAGGCTTTATATATAGGAGCTTAACTTCAGTCAGGAGCTGGCGTAAAAGACCTGTTTTACGCCACCAATGAATAAAAGCCATGTCATAACTTTAATGAAAAATCAATACACTCTAGTACACACAATCATAACTCAATTAAACCTACAATCCTCAAACATGAATACACGATAGTCTCTGCCTAAACCCCAAATCCATCTCCTCCTCTCCTCACCGGAGCTCCACCCCGCCTCATACGCCGCCGCACACGCCGTTTCTGGAGCTAGCGCCGCCGCACCCAACCTCAAGGTCTGTTTTATGATTTGTTATTTCCCCAAATTTTGGATTTCAAAATTTTGATGGGTTTGGGTTGTTACTTATTTTTTGTATATCAATCTGTTCATATTGGTATGGGTTTTGTTGATTTGTTATGGATTTTGCTGTTTTTTGGTATTTTCATGGTTTTTGATTGGATTATTAAGTGGTAGGTTCAAACCCTAAAAAAAAATCTGATTGTGGTTTTTTTTTTTTTTTTTTTTTTTTTTTAGGTTCTTATGAATTTTTTTTGGCCTCGAATCATGATTCTTGTGCTTCCTTTTTATTGCTCTGCCCATTGTTTTTTATTTTATTTTAATAGGTAATAGTAACTTTATTGTGAAAATAGTACAACATATATGAGACAGAGAATGTGAATCTGTTAAGAGTTGTTAGAGTTCTGTTAGATTATTTACAGTAATAACACCATGTAATTCTCACACCATTACTGAAAATCTCCATTGATTATTTACGCATTTTCATAGTTAGTACTTTGGCTGCCAACTTTCGAGCACACATGCACAAGTCTTCCCAATAAGGGCAAGAAATTGTGTTTGCTCCACTAAAATTTTCAACTCTTAGTGCCTGCATTCAAAATTTTAATTTCCTACTAATCATGATTAAGCAAAGACATTTCTTCTATAAATTCTTGTCCTTGAGTTCAATATTCATCATTTGCATCTAATAGAAACAGAGAAAGAAGATATATTGCTCCAAGATGTTCAACATTGTCTGGTTCATTTGAGTTGTAATTGCATTGTTAAATTATATGTTAATCTTGGTTTGGTTGCTTAAAGTGCTCCTAAAATTCACTTATTGGTTTTTAAGTGCAGGTTAATCATGTAGTCAGTACTTGTGGTTCTGGTTGCTGTGGATTACTCTTGCTTTGTATCCAAGGTGATGCCAAAAGGTTTCTCTTAGAAGAGGTGACCAATGGTGAAACTGATGTAAAGCCAAATAATCAACCTAAGAAGTCAAGCTCAAAGGGAAATCCAATATTAGGTTCAGTGCCAACAGTTGATGCCAATAATAAGAACAAGGAAAGCAACACTTCTGACGAAGATAACACAACAGTGAGGACGATGAGAATAAGAGTTATAAAAGTTATGGTAATCCTTCAGGATCATCGACTGAGAGACACCATCTTTATATAACCACATGCCTGCCTACAAGACCAGATTGTGAGAAGGTGTGAATTAATATGTATACTGGTATAAAATAGAGATAGTGTGGCAAAATATGTCACAATAGGTTTGTATCACATCTTTGATGTTTTCTTCTGTGCTGTTTAGCATATAAGTAAGGCATGCCATATGCGATTTTTTAACCTCTATCGATAGTTTGTCATGGTTTTATAGCCTCCTGGCCCAGTACCTATGTGTAAATCACTGTAATGAAATAAAATCATTGCCAGTATAGTTTTCATGTTTTAGAAGCTGGTGTCTTCTCAATCATTATTAACATGCCACCAAGTATGGCAGGAACTTAAAACTATAAAGTCATTTTATAGTTGGTTTCTTCTCTATCAACATGTCATCAAGTTGGGCAGGAATTTAGATTTCAACAAAATCTTCTTTTTTCAATCTTAAAGTTTATCATCTCCATTTGAAATTATTGGTTCTGTTCTGTTCATTGGTAGTTTGCATCAAATTTCCATTACTGACCTCTGTTTTTTCTGCTTCCTCACCAAATTGGCACCCCCAACTTTCTTAAGGAGACCTTACCAATAATCCTTGCATGAACATCTTCCATTTTTGAAATAATGATAGTACACACGGTCCCTCACAGTTCCCTCTCGGTTTTTAACTTTAGAAATGAGCTTTATGATTGAATGGCATTCCTCACACATCCTCAATTAATCACGACATGGATGGTTGTTTCTGATGTTGTGTTAAGTAGTCCAAATGCAATTGCAAGCTTCTCACTATGGTGTTGAGTGAAGTTTCCTTCTAATCAATGTCAATCAGCACTTGGGATAAACATACTATTTTCACATTATGTTTGTGATAGTTTTCTGTCAGAGTTTATGTTCAGACAATTCAGAGGCAAAAAATGTTTAAGAAAAGATTGTTGTTTAATCACCTTACACCAATTAAAATTGGAGAAAAAAAATCAACGACCTGCATTTAGATACTTTATGACAATTTTGCTAGACAGAAAAGTGCAGTTCATCAAGTTTGGGAAGGTAGAGAAGGAAGATGTCAAAAGCGTTGAATTAGAGATAGGCCATAGCTCCCCAAAAGCTGTAAAGAGGATCAACAAGCCTGGAGGGCTCAATTAAGTCCATGATTTTTCCAATACTACCACTGCGTCTTTGCCAGCATGATTTCAGCTTAAGAAAGTGAACATGAATTTAGGTACAACAAAAGCACCGTTTACTGATACAAAATTAATACAATTGGAGGGTCTGTAATGTACTTCTACTCTTTTAGCTGCTGCCAAAACTAAAAAAGATAATGCTAGCTCATATGGCCAATGGGAAACATGTACACATATACAAAAGCTCTAAAAGAAAACAGTACTCTATGCAAAAGACTGGCCAAAGAAGGATACATGTACAACAGTACAAGTATCCATCTTCTGATTATATAGGCACCTTCCCCCATCACAAAAGCAACTCCACTAATTAAAGCTCTAGAGCAAATTGGATCCTTCAGCTGGTATGTTGAGAGACCCAAAGCAGTCAATTTGAAGCATAGGGTCATTCATCATTGTAATGGCCAAGTTGACAGTTGATTCATCAGGCACAAGGAAGTTCTCTAACTCTGCTTCCAAAGTCACATGGTAGTCACCTTCTAGGCAAGTTTCATGAGTCTTTGTATTTTGCAGGTTCTGGCAATCCTTTAAGGCAGCCATTTCTTTCATTTTTTCCCTTTCTTTGAAGGCAGCCATTTCTTTCACTCTTTCCCTTTCTTTCTTACTTTCCTCATTATATGGCTGCAAGAATATGGAAAAGATAGTGAGCGTAGGGGACATACACAGATACAATACTAACACTCGTAAGTCATATAAATTAACAAAACATATAACATTCTTCCTTCCTGAAGATGTGAATATGTGATATGCAGTCCGTAACCCCTGCTGAGCACCTGGACGTTTCTTTGTCTCCTTGTTTTTGGATGGCGTCTGTGGGGACAGTTTTGGATCTGCAGTTCTAGGACCTCACTAAAATTTGCAAACCCAATTAAACTATCCATATCATTTCATATAAGAATTCTACAGTGTCCAATGAACATGGGATAGTTACAAATTTCTTCTCTGCACTCTTTGGAAAACAATCAGCTCCTATGAGCCAAGTCCAACCTTAGAATAGTCCATATTTTAACACAGTTTCAATTACATTACTTTCAACTAGTCGAGTTTTAGGTAGGACCATTTAAGAACAATAATGAGAAAACATTGGGGAAATAACCCACGTTCCATTTACCAAGTTGAAGTTTGTATTCATGGGATAAATTTGGGTTTTACCTATTGACTAAGTAAGGAGGAAAAAATTTCAGGGTCAGCCTAGAACTTTATTACAATGCATCTGTTCTTTATATCTTAAGTAAGCAAATAATTTTCCACAATCGACCAATTAAAGGGGTAAACCATGACTAAAGAATGTGAAGGTTTTTTTTTTTTTTTTTTNGCATTTATGTTTGTGTTTCAAAGTGGATTTTAAGCTGTGTTTGTATTTCGGTATGAGTTTCAACATGGATTTCAGGCTGGGTTTGGGGCTTTGTTTGCATTTCGGGTTTGTGTTTCGGGCATGGGTTTCGGCCTCTCTCTGCGTTTTAGGCTGGGTTTTTGCTAGTTGTCCTCAATCTGTTGGTTCTGATTTGGGTTGCTTATATTTCTACTCTTTTTTCTGGTTTTTCTTATCTGGGTTTTGCTTATATTTCTGCTAGGTTTTTTTGGTTTTTCTGCTCATTCTTTTTTTTCTTCTTCACTGGTTCTTGATGGATTTTGGTCATAATGGTGGCGTTGCAGTTATGCAGTGGTTTCCAGATTTGAACAGTACAGCGGAACCACCAAAGTGCCGCCGGGACAAGGGCAGCGAGACGGCAGAGAGAAGCTCTGCCGGACCTGGTTCTCTTCTCCTCTTTCTGTAGGATTTTGGACGTTTGGGTTTTTTTTTGTTTGTATTTGAAAGTCACGTGAGTGCCATTTGCTTATTTCGCTAGTGTTTTAACGTGTGACTGACTAAAGTATTGATTTGCCAGTTGTGAATAGTTAAAGGAGTAAATTGGCCAATAAAAAAGTTGAAGGGGTCTTTTGACCAGTAGTTAAAAGTTTAGGGGGTGTATGAGCATTTTTCCCAACGTTTTTTTAATAGAAATAAAAATATGAGAAAATTGATAGCTAGTTTGTGCCGAAAGCATGGTTGTTTCTTTCACTCTCCAATTGTTTTGTTTTCTCAAGGATAGGAATGGCAACGGGTCGGGTTCGGGCCGGGTTTTTCCATACCCGGACCCGACCCGCGGGGCAAGACCCATGGCCCGGACCCGGCCCATTTAGGGTACCGGGTTTTTTTCCGGGGCTCGGACCCGCCCCAACCGGGCCCCACGGGCCCCGTTTAGGAATTGGGCCCAATTCGTGGCCCTACCAAAAAAAAAAAAAAATTAAGCCCAGATTTTAATTCAAGCCCAGATTTTGCCCAAATTCAAGCCCACACTTTGCCCAGATTTTGCCCAGACTCACCGTCAATTTGTTCCTAAAAAAAAAAAAAAAATCGTAGCCCAACCACAATCTCCTGTCATCATCCAAGGTACTTTCACAAATGCAAAAGCAAGAAAGATGACCAGTTCACCACACAGCATCACACAAACAACCCAGAAAATTCCAAAAAAAAAAAAAATTCATAGAAACCCCATAAACCCAGAAAATCGTAGCAACCCATAAACTTAGAAAATTTCATACCCATAAAGTCATAAACCCAAAAATTTCATAGTCATAAACATACAACCCGCGAAGCTAAGAGAAACCCAAAATCAACCATCTTACCACCAATCAACCCCAAACAGAAAATTAATCAGCCACCATTATTCCTCCACCATTGCAAATATAGCCATCAATAAATCTCATCGAAACTTCTAAAACCCACCGAAAGAAACCCATCTCCAGCTTGACCCAAAACAAATTTGCATACATCCTTAGTCGACAACCTCCTTATCACCACCAGAAAATCCAAATGAGCCCAAGCTCTCGCAAACCTTAGTCACCGATGATTGGAAAGAGAAGCAAGAGAGAACAAAGACAAGGATAGAGAGAAAGAGAGAATCGCCCAATGAAAAAAAAAAAAAAAAAAAAAAAAAAAAAAAAATCATAAACAGACCTTGAGGTTGGGTGCGGCGGCGCTAGCTCCAGAAACGGCGTGTGCAGCGGCGTATGAGGCAGGGTGGAGCTCCGGTGAGGAGAGGAGGAGATGGATTTGGGTTTAGGCGTTTAGTTCTTCAGTCTGAGAGACTATCGTGTATTCGTGTTTGAGGATTGTAGGTTTAATTGAGTTATGATTGTGTGTACTAGAGTGTATTGATTTTTCATTAAATTTATGACGTGGCTTTTATTCATTGGTGGTGTAAAACAGGTCTTTTTACGCCAGCTCCTGACTGAAGTTAAGCTCTATATATAGTGGTTCTCGAGTAAGGGCAGGTGTAAAATTTTAGCACTTACCATTTAAAATCAACTTTATAATATTTAATATATCACTTTACAATACAATTTCTATCAAAACTTTTATATATTTTTTTACCACTTCATTTAATTATTCATTTTTTATTCTTCCTCTCTCTCCTTCTGTCTCTCTCTTTCTCACCCAACAGATCTAGAACCTTCCCCTCTCTTTGATCTTCTGCTCTCAAACCCATGCTCTATGGCTGACCACCAAGTTTCGTCTAAACATCAATGTCACCAAACCCAGATTGATTACTAGGAATGCAACGGTCGGGTTTTTCCATACCCGGCCCGACCCGCAGGGCAAGATCCGTGGCCTGGACCTGGCTCGTTTAGGGTACTAGGTTTTTTCTGGGGCCCGAACCCGCCCCAGTCGGGCCCGTTTAGGAATTGGGCCTAATTCGTGGCCCAACCAAAAAAAAAATTAAGCCTAGATTTTAATTCAAGCCCAGACTTTCCACAGATTCAAGCCTAGACTTTGCCCAGATTCAAGCCCAGATTTTGCCCAAACTTACCGTCAATTTGTTCTCAAAAAAAAAAAAAAAAATCGTAGCCCACCGAAAGAAACCATCTCCAGCTTGACCCAAAACAAATCTGCATACATCCTTACTTGACAACCTCCTTATCACCACCAGAAAATCCAAATGAACCCAAGCTCTCCCAAACCTTAGTCACCGATGATGGAAAAAAGAAGCAAGAGAGAGAGAGAGAGAGAGAGAGAGAGAGAGAGAGAGAGAGAGAGAGAGAGAGAGAGAGAGAGAGAGAGAGAGAGAGAATCGCCCAATGAAAAAAATAAATAAAAAACCAGAAACCCAAACTCACCGAACCCAGTGAAAGAAAAAGAAAGGAAGAACTGAGACCGACCCAGGAGAAGAAAGGGAAAAAAAAAAAAAAAAAAAAAAAGAAAGAATTAAAGACAGAACACAGGAAGCTCGGACTGAGCAGCTTGAGCTGAGGGAGAGGGAGGCTCAGACTGGGGGAGGGTCGGACTGAGGTTTGAGGGAGGGAGGAGTGTGGGAGTGAGCTGAAATAAGGGAGAGGGACTGTGGTACACGGACTGAGTGAGCTGAAATGAGTGGGCTGCTGTGCTGAAGAGTGAAGAGTGAAGAAGAAATAAGGGATTAGTTAGGGTTAGATTATAGGTATATATATATATATATATATTAGGGGTATTTTGGTAATTTAGGAGTACTGGTTTTTATCGCGGCCAGGATTTTCCGATTGGTTTCGGGTTGAGTCTCGGGTTTTTTAAANTCTCGGGTTTTTTAATAAAACCCGGACCCGACCCGGACTCGCTTCGGGTTTTTTTTTTTTTAAAACCCATACCCAACCCTATTTCTAATCGGACCGGGTAAAACCCGGCCCATTAGGGTCGGGCCGGGCCGGATACCCGCGGGTCGGGCAAAAATTGCCATCCTTATTGATTACCTTCTTCATAGTAATCCAACAAAGAAATAACAAAAAGAAACAAAACCCAGATTAATTACCAGAGTTCGGTGAATGCTGAGCCGGAGCTTAACGAAACCCATTGACGGCCCGAAATGTCGCTTCATCATCTCGACTTGGATTTCCACCTCTAACATCTTCAACAAATTAGAAGGCTGGAGATCGGAGTAACCAGAAGGCGTGGATTTCTTGCACACTCCTTCCAGGCCTTGTCCTCGTCGTCGTCAATGACATTGTCAAGATCGTCCGTTATGTGGATGCGTCGCTTCACCGTGGCTTCGACTTCTCAGATTGGTTTAAGGTTTTGAGAAATGAGGAGGAAGAGGAGAATAGTTAGAAATCACAAACCCATGTTAGAAATCACAAACCCAAAATCAGAAAGAGCATATTTTAAGAAAATTTTCACCCAAAATCAAATCAAATCACAAGCCCATATTTGAAGAAATTTCTCACTAGAGTCTTAAGATTCTAGCTCAGTGAGAAGCAGAGAGAAAGAGAGAAAAGATAGAGAGAGTGAGAGTGAGAAAGGAGTCTGAGTTTGAGTTTGAGGAGAGAGAGAATTAAAAGTGTTAAAAAATTATAACGTCTTGCTACAGTGCGCTCTAAAAAATGAGAGTGTACAGTAGCAAGATGGCAAATCTTTTAGCATATGCAAGTTTTGGTGGAGTGAGTTTTTTTGGGTTTCAGATGCTAAAATTTAAGTTTTAGCTTTTTTGCAATCCTTGATAAGGATGCTCTAACAGTGCAATAATTCAGGTTTAAAAATTATAAATAAAAACTGGAGAAGAACCAAAAGTCAAAAGACTTTATATATAGTAGTTCTCAATTAAAAGCAGTTTGGCTTCTCTGTAGTGGTAGTTTATACTTCTCTTCCTTGTAGTATATGGTTTTCCTCCTCTTTGAGAAGGAAGGTGGGTTCTCTAGTATAATCGTTTACTATGAGACTTGGTTTGTTTCGGATTGTGTTTAGTAGTATTTTGTTAATTGCCTAGTTTTTTCATTTTAACTGTTCAATGAAGGAGTTATCAACTCGTTGGAAGAAATTAACGTTGTCAGAGTCAGAGGAAAATAGGGTTGCATTGCGACTTGATAGAAAGAAGAGGGAGTTTGTACTTGCTGGGAAATTCTTTACTCATAGAACTCTAAATGTTGAGGCTGTTGCAAAAACTTTTAGGCCTTTATGGCACACAAAAGGTGGTTTTAATGTCACTGTTGGCTACAAAAATATTATGTTGTTTGCTTTTGAATTGGAAGTTAATGCTAAAAGAGTTTTTCAAGGTGAACCTTAGGCCTTTGACAGACATCTTGTTGTCTTTGAAAGATTTGATGGTTATGCTCCAATTCACACGCTGGGTTTCAAAACAACTTTATTTTGGGTGCAAATTCATAATTTACCTTTTCCTCTTCAAACTATTGAGACAGCTTTCAGTATAGGCAAAACTATTAGACCTGTTATTAAACCAAAAGATTTGGGAGAAATGTTGGGAGCCAATTTCATGAGGGTGAGGGTGATTGTAGATGTGTCTAGGCCTTTGTGCAGGGGAAGAAAGATTTCTTGGGATAAGGAGAATGAAGGATGGGTTGCTTTCATGTATGAAAGGTTGCCTAATATTTGTTATTGGTGTAGGTGTGTCTTTCACAATGATAAATATTTTTCACTTTGGCTGTGAAGTAAGGGTACTCTGAAATTAGATGACCAGCAATTTGGTCTGTGGATTAGGGCTCCCTTTTTTAATCCAACCAAGAAGTCATTTGTTGAAGTTAAAGGATATGAAGCTTTGAATCGTGGTGTTGATGGTGTCATGGTATTTCCACATTCTCGGGTTTCTCATGGTTTACCAGGACTTCACTAGGGCTTTAATAACACGAACACTCCATCTGACTCTCGTGCTACTAATGAGAATGACATGGTGACTCAGAGTGTGGATGGGAATATGGAGGCTAAGGAGTATGTTTCTTCCTCGGTGAAGGTCTCCACGACGTTGCTGCAGGCTGGGAAGGATGCTGTAAAGGAGGATCTGGTTTTTGAGGAGCAATTATACGCATTAGATCAGGCGATTAACTCCCCTCCAGTGTCCACAAATTTGAATCCTGATAAACCTGGTGTTGCCCTAGCCATTGCTCCTAATTTCTCTCATGCCATGTCATGCGCAAACGTGTCAAAGGAAAATTTGGATTTAATTGGGGATGAAGTCAGATGTGTTGTGGACTCCTTGGAGGCTATCTAAGTTGAAGATTTTAAAGTGGGCTAGACTTCTACTCCTAAAGGAAAGAAAGGAACACGTGGGAGGCCTAGGAAGTCTTCAAAAGGAGATTTGTTTTACGATGAAAATACAAGTCTTTTGTTTCCTAATAGCTCGTCTCTGGCAACCTGTACTCCAAAAAGAACATGGAAAAGAATTGTTGACAAAAAATTAAATTGTTCAGAGAAGAAAGCAGCGGGTCCTAAGAAAAGTTGCTAAAACAGAAAGTAAGGAAGATCATTCTATTGAAGTGGAGAAGAAAAGGAAACTTGAGGTATGTTCAACTACTCTAACGGCGGAGGTCGCTCAGCAACCCCACTGAGCACAATGAGTCTTTTAAGTTGGAATTGTCAGGGCCTTGGGAACCTCTGAACAATTAATGCTTTGGAAAAGGTGGTTAATAAAAAATAACCCATTATTGTCTTCCTTATGGAGACAAAGTTGAAAAAAGATTGGCTGGATTTGATTAAGGAAAAATTCAAAATTCAAAATTGTTTTGTAGTTCCTAGTATTGGGAATAATGGTGGTCTTGTTTTGTTGTGGAAAGAAGAGTTAAGGATAGATGTTAAGACTTTCTCTCAAAATCACATTGATGCATGGGTGGATGGTGGGGAAATTGGTTGGTGGCATTTTACAGGTTTCTATGGTCATTCGGATACGGCTAAGAGGCATGAATCTTGGGCCAAATTGAAGCATTTGAAATGTAAATCCTCTCTACCATGGCTGGTTATTAGTGATTTTAATGAGATTATAGGTCTTTTGGAGAAGGAAGGTGGAAGTATTCGTCCTAGAAAGTAGATGGAAGATTTTGTGTCTAATATTGATTATTGTGGATTGTGTTATTTGGGTTTCATTGGGTCTAAGTTCACTTGGGTCTATCAAACAACTAGTGGGGTTCAAATAAGAGAAAGATTGGATAAGGCTTTGGCTACTTTGGATTGGATGTCTCTTTATCCTACAACCAAGCTTCACCATTTGTCTTCTTTGGTTTTGGATCACTCTCAATTATCCCTTCATTTGTTTCGACAATGGAAGAAAAGGAGACAAATTTTTTTTTTTTTTTTTTTTTCGATTTGAATCAATGTGGTTGAAGGATTTGAGGTGTTAAAAGGTTGTCAATGATGCATGGGAGAGTGGTATAATGGTAAGGTCAAATTGGGTTCTTCAAGATTGTTTGGATTAGTGTAAGGCTAATTTGTCTGCTTGGAATTCCATTGAATTTGGTCATGTAGGCATGAATATAATGGAGCTTCAAGCAAAATTAGAATGGTTAGAATTGCAGCCCATATCTAAGGAAATAGTGGAAGCATTGAGACATACTCGATTTGAATTGAATTGTTGGTTGGATAGAGAGGATGACATGTGGAGACAAAGATCAAGGATTAATTGGTTCCAAAATGGTGATAGGAATACAAGTTTTTTTCATGCCAAGGCCTTGACTAGACATAGGAAGAATTTTATGGATGGTTTATTAGATGATGATGGGGTATGGCAGGTTGAAAAGGATAAAATGGAGGAGATAGCAGTAGGGTACTATGGGGATCTTTTCTCTACTAGTAATCCGGTGGAATTTTCAGAATTGCTTTTGGCCATGCAACCTAGGGTGACTCAAGCAATGAATGATTGGTTGGTTCGGCCTTTTGTGGAGAGTGAAGTGAAGGGAGCTTTGAAACAAATGTACCCATTTAAGGCACTGGGGCCCGACGGGATGCCTCCTCTCTTCTTTCAACATTTTTGGGGCACTAGTAGCATAGTGGTCACCAAAACGGTACTTGAATTTCTAAACTTTGGTATTTCTCCACCAAACTTTAATGAGACCCACATAAAGAGCCTAAGAAGATAACTGGTTATAGGCCTATTAGTTTATGCAATGTTGTGTACAAGATTGCCTCAAAAGCTATTGCAAATAGGTTAAAATAGATTTTACCCTCGATTATTAGTGATGCATAAAGTGCTTTTGTCCATGGACGGTTGATTATTGATAATGTGTTGGTGGCTTTTGAAACCATGAACCATATCAGCCAGAAAAAAAGGGGTAAGGTTGGGGAGATGGCTCTTAAATTAGATATGAGTAAAGCTAATGATCGGGTGGAGTGGGTTTGGTTGGAAAAAAGTTATGGAGAAATTGGGCTTTGCTGATCGGGTGAGGAATTTGATCATGAGATGTGTTTCTATAGTGACTTATTCAATTAAAATTAATGGGACATCGAGGGGACATATTATTCCATCTAGGGGGATCCATCAAGGAGACCTTTTGTCACCTTACCTCTTCCTTTTGTGTGCAGAAGGTTTGTCTGCTTTAACTAAATCAGTAATGGATGGGGGTCAAATGGAGGGTGCAAAAATTTGTAGAGGTAGTCCAAGCTTGTCTCATTTTATTTTTGTAGATGATAGTTTGATTTTTTGCAAGGCGACGTTAAAGGAGTGTGATGCACTACAACAATTGCTTGCTGTGTATGAGAAAGCTTCCGGCCAACAATTAAATCGTGCAAAAAAATCTTTGTTTTTCAGTAGTAATACCTCAAGAGAAGTTTAAGAGGAGATAAAGAATCGGTTTGGTGCCCAAATCATTAAGCAAGAAGAGAAGTATCTTGGCTTGCCTTCTTTGGTGGGGTGAAATAAAAGAACTACCTTCAATGCTATTAAGGAGAAATTGGGAAAAGTGTTGGCAGGTTGGAAAGAGAAATTTCTCTCAAAGGTAGGGAAAGAAGTTCTAATAAAAGTAGTGGCTTAAGCAATTCCGACTTATACTATGAGTTGTTTCAAGCTTCTAGATTCTCTTTGTGATGAACTAATGGGGATGATTAGGAATTTTTGGTGGGGACAAAAAAAGGAGGAAATGAAAATTGCATGGCTTAGTTGGGAGAAAATGTGTGAGCCTAAGTGTGATGGAGGAATGTGATTCAAGAATTTAATATTGTTCAATAAGGCTTTGCTTGCAAAATAGGGCTGGCGTCTTCAAATGGGTGGTGATTCTCTTTTTTATAGGGTCCTTAAGGTCAAATATTTCCCAACAAGTGATTTTGTTCATGCTTCAATTGGACACAATCCTTCTTATACATGGAGGAGTTTAATTTCAGCACAAAGCTTAGTCATTGAAGGGTTGCAATGGAGGGTTGGCAATGGAGCAAATATTAAGGTTTGGCAAGATAAGCGGCTGCCACGGGTTTCAACTCTTAGTGTGATTTCTCCAAGGTTGTTTTTGAGTGTTGATATGATGGTTGTTGACTTAATTGATTCAAGTACAGCCAAGTGGAAAAATGAGGTGATTGATAGTCTTTTTATAGCTCATGAAGCTGAATTAATTAAAAGCATTCCTTTGAGTGCTACTTTACCGGCGGACAAACTTGTTTGGGCTGAAACTAACAATGGAAAATTCACTATTGGGAGTGCATATAAGTTGGCGGTTAGTTTGTTTAAATTAAGGAACTATGGAACTACTTCTAATGGTAGTTTGTTGAGAAAGTTTTGGAAGAAAGTTTGGTCATTACCTATTCCTCATAAGGCGTGTCATTTTTGTTGGTGTGCTTGTCATGACATTTTACCAACCAAAGTTAAATTAAGGAGGTGTAATGTTATCTTTGAAGATTTATGTGTGTGCTGTCAGGATGATGCTAAGACAAGTGGTCACATTTTTTGGGGATGCTCGAAAGCCCAGGAGGCTTGGGTTGCTTCGAAGTTACACCTGCTACCTCCGAAAGTTCATATCAATTCTTTTCAGGACCTTGTATGGCTAGAAATGATGACTAATGCAGTTAGGGAGGATAAGTGTTCATGACTGGTTATGATTGCATGGGCATTATGGTGTAATAGAAATGAAATTTACCATGGAGGAGAAGGCAAAATTGGTCCAGCTATAGCTCTTTGGGTGGCAAGCTACCTTCAGGAGTATTGGTCTACTATTGAGACATATGATGCTACTGTTTCAAACATGGTTCTGCATTTAGCTGAAAGACTGGAAGGGGCTTTGCATTAGGCCTGAGTTCCTCCTCCATCAAGTTCATGTAAAATTAATATGGATGGTGCTCTCTTTCCCACCAAGAAGTTGGCTAGCATTGGTGTAGTTAGAAGAGACATGTGAGGCAGATTGCTGGTTGCATTATGAAGAAAAATCAGAGCCCCATTGGGGGTATTGTTGGCAAGACATTTGGGGCTGCATGTTGGGGTGTTGGAAGGAGATATTTTGACTATCTCTAATGCTCTTAAGCAGGTTACAGAGCTCCTTATCTCGGTTGCTGCTCTTGTGGAAGGGATTCATACTTTAGGCTTAAAAATTGGTGTTGTTCATTATAATCATGTGTGAAGGATTGGCAATCAGCCAACCCATATTCTAGCTAGACAAGCTCAAAGCCTTGTCAATGATGTAATTAGGATTGAAGAGACTCCTTGCTGTATTTAGCAAGCTCTTATCCAGGATGTATTTAGATCTTGAAGTTGTTTTAATAATATTTCAGTTTGTTTATCCAAAAAAGAAAAAAGAAAAAGTAAAAAGCTTTGGTTTTATATATACTAGTGTTTAACCCGTGCAATATGCAGGGTCATTTTATGATTTAGGCTCAGCTGTACAACACTCACCATAAAAATCCTTTTATAGGTTTGGCCTTTGTCTTGCATATAAGACATGCAATGTAATACCCTACCCTATATTTGTTGTTGACATTAAAAATCTTGACTTTGCATGTCATCGATATGTCTTGCAAATATAAAAGAAATTTTTTAAAGAAAAGTAAATGTTATTATAAAACAAATAAACACTTATCAATTATGGTAAGTTTAAGTTGTATAAGTACAATTGATACCTTTGTCTCTGAGTTCCATTCCAAGTCTTCTATTTCAGCAATTAATTTTCTATTATGTAATTAGTTGATAGTCACCTACAAAAGATTTAAAAAAATGTATTGGGATTATTGATGTTGAGGTATTATATATTTTTTAAATTTTTTAGTGAAATGTTGCCTTTATAAGTTTTCACAATAGCTGAAGCGACTATTACAATGAATGGCCCTTTATTTGTTTTGTAGAAATCATAATCTATCTTATCTGCCTTTATGCTTTTACGAAAACATGTGGAAAGAAAAAGTTATTTAGAATGGATAAGGCTCTAGAAACTGAATTTCATTTACTATCCGTATACCAACTTAACAATTATAATTATATCTAAAATCCAAAAAAGCTTGTTGTGTTTAAACAAATGAACTATAAAAACACTTTTGAACTTTGTTTAACACCAAACTCAATTTTAAATATTTAATTTAATATTTTTTTGTTTTGTTTTGTAGATATGTGATCAATAAAATGGAGCATAGTGGTTATAATGAAGCCCATTCATATTAGAGTGGAATAATGAAGTCACAAAATAGAGCATATATGCTTGGACAACGAAAACAAAATTGAACATTATCTTGATGAACTAATTAAAGAAGAAAAAAAAAAAACAACCATAAAATTCCATATGCAATCATTTAGATAGGAAGCCAACTTATTTAGAACTACCACCTAAAAATTAAAGAATTAGAATACCTACTTTGGCATTATAGGGTGTCTTAAGAATTTCAATATCGTTGGAGTCCTAAATTTGCTCCTAACTGCAAAATGATGTAAAAAATATTTTACATGGTTCTAACTTGCGTTGTGGAGGAATGAAACCTATAGTAAACAAAGATGACCCACAATCCAAACGTGCGTGATCATAGCTAGAAAAAATAAGTACCAAAATAGTTCTTATCAAAGTCAAATTTTCTTTAAAATGTTGATTTTCAATTGGAAATCTTATCAATTATATGTCAGCAATGCTATTAACCACTCTTCAATTGGCATATCTGATCCACATATAAGGAAAAATGTACAATAGAGAAAACTTTGAAATTAGAGACTATGGATAAAATTGGACAGACAATAGTGAACATTGCTATAACAATTCAATAGGGTTCAGTCAGTGTTCATGCTCTTCTTCATTTAAACATCTACAATAATAATAATCTCTAAGAAAATGCATCAATTAACCTTTTGTTAACCACAGTAAAACACATGTATAATCTGCAAATCTCACCAATAATAGAGGATTTAAAGGTTCTCTCAAAGAGACTGCGTCAAATACTTTTTTATTTTTTAAAAACATTAAAGTTGAAACATTTTCAACTAGTGAAATTCTACAATAATGGAGAATTAAAAGGCTTTCCAAGATATAACTCCCAAAGTAACTCCCAAAGTAACTGAATTTAATGTGTTCTAGCATGTTCTTATGTTGTAGTTAGCAAATATGACAAACATAATATTGCTACACTTGTTGGAAAGAGTAGATTCGGTTGTACTTCAATGTTTATTATCCATTTTCCTTCATATTGACTCCAGAAATGTATTACAAAATCTAAAAGATAAGTGGCCGATGGGAAACCAAAGCTTTTTTTTCTAATTAAAACATAGTCACTAACCAAATTGAGTCTTAAGAATTGAAAATGGTCTCTACCATATTTAGATGTACCAAAATCAAGAGTTCATAATATGCTAATCCAGTAACAACAATTAAATTCAAGATCATAATTATAGCATTTGGCAATCATAAGCTCATAAAGGATTGTCTTTTTTTAATTATAGTTGTAATGCGAACTTCTAGACATAAAATTTAGGTATAAATAGCACTTCATGTGTGGGAATTACCAAATTTTTTTCGTAAAGCATAAATCATGCATTATCAGCACTTATAGAATATCACTAATAGAACTCGAAACCCTCAAAAGCAAGACAATGTAATCATTGAGTTAGACTGAATTGGAAAACCTCACAAACACAAATAAGCCAACTTGATTACAAAACATAGTAGAACAAAAAAAAAAAAAAAATGCAACAGATCAGATGGCAGTTGCAATAACTATTGAAAGGATGAAGTGAAAGGTGTTTTCTTCTATCTTGAACAAATCAGTTTTAACGTTTGGGTTTGAGTTTTTAGACACTTGAGATTGTTTCATATGGTATGTCTCAAATGTTGCCAGTAAATAGTTTGAAGGTAGAATCCTCAAATGCCAACGTAAAACCAAAATACTACCACATTTAGATTTTATATATATATATATATATAGCACTCCCACACTACCACAATTCTACACTCCTACATTTAGATTAAAAAACCTCTCTAATGCCACAGNAACAAAAATCAAAAATCAAAGAGAACTCTAACCATCTATTTAGCTATCAAAGAAGATTGAAAAAGATTAATGGAATCATAATAGTGTTATAGGTCAACTAAATCTAGAACAAAAACCAATTCAAACCCAAATACATCAATTGAAAAAATTTAACAAAAAATATGAGATAAACAAAGGAAAAATCAGGCTGTCCTAACCTTGCAGTTTGATTCAGTAACTTTTCTTACAAACCACCCAAATGTCTTATCTGAAAGAGAACTCTTTAAATTTGTGCTTCAACAAAAGGATGGGAAAAGGAGGTTCCATAAATTATAGAAAATAAATTGAAGTTGTAATATGGTTTGAATTGAAAAAATGTGCAATATTGATCTCATAGTACCATTGAATGCGCATGGGAAACTAAGACTAAACTGGTTCAAAACATATTTCTAACGTTATCCATTTAAAAAATATTAAATTTCTTGATACTCTGCATATCAAGAATAAAGAATAAATATACGCGGATTTAAGAGTAAGCATTGTTCTAAAAAATTTATTTAGAAACTAATGGACTGTGGATAAGATTTTTGAAGACTTTTCCAAAAGACACCATCTCTAGATAAATTGTAAAATTTATAAATAAATGACCAAATAGAATAACATCCTAAAACATAACTAAGTTTATCCTTCTGCATCACTCTTGTAGACAACATCCATCCCATATAGCATCTCGCCAAAGACAACATGGCATTCCATTCAACCCTTTAAAGGAAACAAAAAGCAAGCATGTAAGAAAGAAAGAAAAAATCCAGGTAATAAAAAATGTGCACTTAACAGATGGTGCAAATTACCATTGTTTAAATACATTTTAAAAATACTACAAAAAATCCTTCTCACCAAGTCTTAGTCTTCTTCTCCTATGTTATCTCGTGTAAAGATATTGCCTCAAGGTGCACACATATTGCTAATTCAACACATGGACACTCAAATTCATGTAATGAGTCTACCAACACCTATATATGAAAAAAAGATCTTAATCTACCTTAATCAATAAAATCTTCAAATTAGCACTTGAATCAAACCACTCACTTGCAAACCAACAACTTTGAGTACAACACTACTGATTTTATAGGAAAAACAACAGCTTGAGCCTATATGCAAAAATTAGTGAAAATAAGATGGATGCATAGAGTTCCAAAATAACTCAACAAAACAAAGTATTCAACAGTATAACTAACAATTAAATAGATACTAATATAAGATACCCAAACTTGTGATAAATAATCTGCTTCTATCGCAACTCAAATCTTACAAACACAAGTAGGGAAAAATGCTAGGTATCACAAACCGTATATAAGAGCTCTATTTGAAATTGAAAGTTTCATTCATAGAATCATCACAAATAGTAACTGAAATCCCTCATAATCAAGAAAATGTAATCTTTGAGGTAGACTGAAATGTAAAGCCTACAAAAAGAATTTTTATTTTTTCAAAAAAAACCAAAGAGAATTCTAACAATCTAATTTTGCTGAGAACTATCCCAAATACATCAATTGACAAATGTAATCCAAATTATAAGATAAATAGAGGGATAGTTAGGCTGTCCTAACTTGCTAGTTTTATCCAGCAACATTTCTTGCAAAACACCTGGTGAGCGTTATAAATCAGTCTAAAAAAGGAAAGACATTTAAAAAAAAAAATATATATATATATATATATATAGGGAGAAAGGTGAAAGAGAGTCTACAAAAGAATTCATGGAATGCATTTTTTTTATTGTAGAAAAATCTATCTAAAATATGCAAAAATAGAGGCAATTCAAACAACAAATACATAATGGACAGAATCTATTACAAAGTAGGAGATAAACAAAGGAAAAATTAGGCTTTCCTAACCTATCAGTTTGTTCCAGCAACTCTTCTTGCAAATTACTCAAGTTTTGTACTTGACAGAGAACTGCGGCAAATCTGAATTTCAACAAAATGACAGGGTAAGAAAGTTTTTTAGAATTATAATAACATAGTGTCTAACAATTTGTTGGAAGGTGTATAGCAGATTTTAAACCATCCAAGTATTAAAATCAAGGGCGAAATCCCTAATGTTAACAAAACTTAAAACCATAAATAATAATTTCAGACCAAAGCATCCATAGAAGGAGAATAAACCCATCACTATAGTCTCTAAACTTTTAGACTTGAAACCATCCAAGTTGAAATTTGGCTATTAAAATCAAGCGCAAAATCCCTTATGTTAAAGAAGAACCCAGGACAATTCAGTAGGGGAAAATTTTGAAATACAGATATACTGAAAAGGGGAATATTCTAATTCCTGTAGTATAAACATCCGATTTTAAACTAAAAACATATACATATTGGAGATTTAATATGCTAATTCGAAAAGGAAAAGTAATGGTGAGAAGTTTCAGAAAACCAAAATAGTATTGAAGAAGAAAAGAGTATGCTGACCTTTAGAAAATAATGTTGCAGAGAAGAGATAAGGTAGAGCAACAGATCAGATGGCAGTTGCAATAACTATTGAAAGGATGAAGTGAAAGGTGTTTTCTTCTATCTTGAACAAATCAGTTTTAACGTTTGGGTTTGAGTTTTTAGACACTTGAGATTGTTTCATATGGTATTGTCTGGCAAATTTGCAAACAGAATATTTTCAGAAATTTTTCAGGCTGGGTAGCAGCGAGTTCGAAGTTATATCGTAAGTTAGACTCTTTTCTGGAAGTCGTTTTAATAAACTCGACTTTCCAGACAAATTCCACGAAGTAAGTAACTCTGAAGTGGAAGTCGAGTTTTAAAAAACCTCTCTAATGCCACAGAGATACACTCCCACGTATAGATTAAAAAGAAATACTCCCACCCAAAAAAAAAAAAAAAAAAACACCCCACATCCCACATTTAGATTTAAGAAAGAAAAGAGAAAATAATAAAAACTCAATCCCTAATTTAACTTGAATACCCCAAACTTAAAGCATTCTTACCCTTATTCCTTAATCAAAATCAAATTTAACCCAAACACCTAAATTGATATCAATCCAACCAAATATAAGTATATAACCAAATCCATAAATTTTAACAATGAAAAGAAAAAAGAAAAAAGAAAAAAACCTTTACCATGGGGGTCATAGGAGTCTAATGGTGGTGAGAGATCAGACTTTGGTGGGCATACGGCCTAGTGAACTCCCTCTCCCTCTATCCCATTTTTTTTTTTTTTTGGGTTGTACCAAAATGGTTCTCCCTCTTACGAACTCTGTCTCTCTCCCTCTCTACCTTTGAATTTCAAGGGTTTTTATTTTTTATTTTTTATTATTATATTGAAAAACATTAAACGGTGTTTTAAAGTTGTGAAATAGTATAGTTTATCGCTTTTTTACTTAAACGTGGCAGAATTTTAGATAGGTTTTTTTCCTACATGGTAGCACAGCCTTAATTGCAGAAAAATGCTTCTGATTTTATATATAACTAGTGTTTAATCCGCGCAATGCGTGGAATCATTTTATGAATTAGAAAACAATCAACATAATATATTATACTTAATGCGATGATAAAATAGGGAAGGGGATTGATGGTTAGTTGTTCAGATAATGATGTTAATATGTAAGTGTTCTTCTAAAAGACAGACATAACTTAACATCAACACATGTGATGGTTAGTTGTTCATTTTCATGGTTTTTCTTTTCTTTTTTTGCGCGTTCTTTCCTGGAAGATTCATAGGTTTTAAAGTGTATTTTTGGGTTTTTCAAAAAAAAAAAAAACTATTTTAGTAAAATAAAAAATAATTATAATAATGACCATGGGAGATTCATCGACTTTGGGCTTGATCAATTTATCCCGACGGGCCCAATTATAAATCCTTATTTCTATCTCCTCATAATCATTTTTTCTCTTCTTGGAGGAATATGAAACTTAATCTTAAAATGAAATTTTAGACTCTAATTCTTATAGGGCTCCCAAGTTGGAACCCTTCTATATTTTTCTCTATAAAATTGAATTACAATAGCCTTTAAGATTATGTATTTGAAAGTTAGGGGAAACTGATAAGTAGGTTTGGTTTGTTTATGATTTCTTTCTTGGTGGCTTTGTGCATTAAGATTAGAGTTTGACCCTGTGTGAGAAACTACAAAGTTGAAGCGCAGGTATCATATTCTCTCTACCAGTACCCACATTTACCATTCCACACCATCCATCTGATTGCTTGCACATGTTAAAAACATTGTGAAAATAGCACTAAGTTGAAAATTCCATATGATCATTGACAGACAGATTTTAAAATGGTCTTTAACTATGATTAGATGTCCATATTTTATTGGTGCAATAGAATTTTGAGAAATTTTTAAGCATTATTTCATTCTCATAATGACTAATAAAGTATCTATATATAAATCACTTTCTCAATAAAAAGAAGTATCTGTAAATCAATCAAATCTTTGATACCCCTTTGCAACTTCAGCTTTGTGGTCATGCCATATTGGCTGCTGCACACACAATGTACATTACACTTTCAGATTTCAAATTCTACAATTTCAATTACTCTTCGAAAATAGCAGAACAGGTAGGATCGAAAACAGAAACTGAAAATTAAATTGAATTCTTAAACCAATCCAACCAAGGAATTCAAACCTAAATCATATTCAATCCCCAGATTTGAAAACGAAAAAAAAAAAAACCATAAAAAAGCAATAACTATACCGATTATAGGGTAATGGGTATGGGCCTCTCTTTGTGCAGCGTGCATGTGGTTCCGACAAAAAAAACCTAGATTAAGATTGAAAAAGAAAAAAGTAATATCAGCGTAACATTCAACTCTATACTTATTTCCAATGAAAATTTCATGTAGAACTCAAAAACCCAACAGAAACGAATCACAGCCAAAATAAAATCTAAACTATACAACCAAAAAGCTCCATAAAGTGACATTGCATACAAATCTGGGAAAATAAAAAATAAAAAAGAGAGAGAAAATGACCCATGCCGGTTTCGACAATCTGCGGTTCCTCTCTGTATCCCTCTCAATCATTCTGTGTTTTAAAAACTAAAACAAAAA